>NW_027602475.1:0-35000 GCF_053455715.1 Rhinoraja longicauda
CAATTACTGGCTGCACTTCAATGCGATTTACACCAGCAAAGCACTCTGGGGCCTCCTAAAAGAGATGCGAGGACATTGTATAAATGTTAGCGGGTTGTGACGCTGCAATGCTGAGAATTATATGCTACAATACAATACAATACAATATATCTTTATTGTCATTGTACAGGGAGTGGTACAACGAGATTGAGAGTGCGCCTCCCATACGATACAATAAATCAATTGGCTAATCAGTATAAATTTAGACAACCCAATGAAACAAAATTAGAAACAGTTTTAAAACAGAATAAAGTGCAAGTAGATCTGTACCGGTTCGCTGTGCGATGTGACCATCCGGCTCAGCAGGACCGGTTCATAGCAGCTATGGCCCTGGGGATGAAGCTGTCCCTGAGTCCGGAGGTGCGGGCGTAGAAGGCCTTGTAGCGTCTGCTCGGTGGTTGAAGTTCGAACAGACTATTGCAGGGGTGTGAGGAGTCTTTGTGGATGCTGGTGGCTTTTCTGAGGCATCGTGTGTTGCAGATGCCCTCCAAGGCTGGTAGCTGTGTTCCGATAGTCTTCTGAGCTCTATGGACTACCCGCACATTGTAACTTCCCGTTTCGCTATCTATTGTACTTGTGTTTGACTTGACTGCCTTTATCTTTGGTATTATCTAAGTTGACTGGATAGTGTGCAAAAGTAAATCTTTGTACACGTGAAAATAATAAACCTAAACGGGTTTGGGACTGGAGACACTGCGGCAGGTGGGGGCGGGTGGTGTGGGGGTGGGGGGTGGGGGCGGGTGGTGTGGGGGTGAGTGCCGGGGGTTAGGAGGCGGGCGGGTTGGGTGGGCGGGGGTTTCACACCCTCCGGTGTTTATGTTCTGCCCCCGTTTTGTCCGTGATCCGTAGGGCCGCCAAGTAATGATGGTGGCCTCTCACAGAGACTTTTGGACATTCTGTGAAGAAAGTCACATATTTGGAACATAAATCGATAATTATTTAACTGGTTTAGTCGACAAATTCACTGCACTGCCCCATCACAAACGCTGCCGTGGCTGGCGGGATGTTCCAGTGATTACAGCTGCCGCCAGCGAGATCCAACGACCAGGGTTCGATCCTGGCCTCCGGTTCTGCCTGTGTGGACTTTGTTCAATCAACCCGTCACCGCGTGCTTTCCCCGCGGGTGCTCCGGTTTCCTGCCACTTCCCGAGGGCGTGAGGGGCTCTCGGTGAACCGGCTGCTTGATGTGACCCCAGCGTCGGTTAGTGTGGGGGTGGAGGCAAGGGGAAATAGGGTAGGGTGAGGGGGTGATGGTACGAGTGCGAGAAATGAGTGCAAGCAGTGGGGCTGATGGGAATACAGTGAGTGGCGGCAGAGTTGACTCACAAGAGCCAGGATTTGCTGGAATCTGGAACACATTTTAAAAAATCCGCTCGACTCATCCGGTGAGGCAGCATCTGTGGAGGGACATGGATGTTTCACGTTTCCACTCGTGATCCTCAGGATTGATGGACGATTGGCTTCTCGTCTTTAAAATCGTGCGTAAAAAAGAACGATCCTTTACAGAATTTCACATTCAGAACTTGAATTTCCCCTTGAACTTGGTACATCTAGATTGTGCTCGTGTACAGTATGATTTGAATGGACAGCACGCAGTCAAAGCTTTTCACTGTACCTCGGTGCACGTGAAATCATAAACCAAACAAAACCAATACCACCATGTTGTTGTCAGCGTGTCAGTGAATGAATGAATGAATGATTGATTGAATGAATGAATGATTGAATGAACGAATGAATGAATGCTTGAATGACACTTTATTATCACATTTGACATGTCACAGTGGGATTCTTGGTTTTGCATGCACAAGTATGCAAAGAGTCGCTACACAAACTGCACCGATAGAGTTACAAAGTATTCGCTGAAACGGAGACAGAGACAGAGACGGCGAGAAAGCGAAGGGAAGAGTCGGGGCTCGAGCAGAGGAAAGTGGGAGCTGGTGGGAAACTGGCAGTGAGGGAGGCCAATTCTCTGAATGCATTCAAGAGAGAGCTAGATAGAGCTCTTAAGGATAGCGGAGTCAGGGAGTATGGGGAGAAAGCAAGAACGGGGTACTGATTGAGAATGATCAGCCATGATCACATTGAATGGCGGTGCTGGCTCGAAGGGCCGAATGGCCTACTCCTGCACCTGTAGTATAAGAAAATAACTACAGATGCTGGTACAAATCGATTTATTCACAAAATGCTGGAGTAACTCAGCAGATCAGGCAGCATCTCGGGAGAGAAGGAATGGGTGACGTTTCGGGTCGAGACCCTTCTTCAGACTGATGTCGGGGGTGGGACAAAGGAAGGATATAGGTGGAGACAGGAAGATAGAGGGAGATCTGGGAAGGAGGAGGGGAAGGGAGGGACAGAGGAGCTATCTGAAGTTGGAGAAGTCGACGTTCATACCACCGGGCTGCAAACTGCCCAGGCGAAATATGAAGTGCTGCTCCTCCAATTTCCGGCGGGCCTCACTATGGCACTGGAGGAGGCCCATGACAGAGAGGTCAGACTGGGAATGGGAGTGGGAGTTAAAGTGCTGGGCCACCGGGAGATCAAAGCAGGAAGCAGCAGCGATACAGAAGTGGTGTAACTGAGGGAGAGGTGGGGGAGGGGTCTGGGGGCGACTGAATGAAGAATGATCTATGTATCAACGTCGAACTACAATCTTTAGAACCCGGGGGAGCCCGGAGCTCAGGACCCGCCGCCCGCGGCCGCGGCTGAACCCGCGGGAAGGGCGGTTGTTTCAATCTTTATATTTTCACAAAAGTAATTTCTGTTCCGTTGCCGGACGCAGTTAACGCGTTAAAATGAACGGATCGTCAGCTCTGATTTCAGTTGCAGTTTATTACACTCTTCCCACATTTACAATCCCCCTGGTTTTATTTCCGCGCTCACTGGGGTTTTTACGACGCGGAATTTGGGGATTAAATGGGAACCGTTCAGCGCCGACCTGTTGTCCACCGGGTTTCTGCCCCACAGCCCCTGAGCCCCGCTCCTGACGCCGGTCCCGGGACCCGACCCTTTTACACACCCGGAGCGGAACCGGAGCAGATTCTCAGCCAATTTCCATCCCAATAAGGCCCGAAGAAAGGATAAAGTTTCTCCGTGAATTTATTCCCAGTGAAAGTGTGGAGATGGGACTTGATGCCCGCGTCGCAAAATGAAACTGTCCCGGACTCGTAACTGAGATAAACTCCCACCCTCCCGGGGATGGGACGGGCGGGGAGACGGGATGGAGGGGAGGTGAGTGCAGCAAACTCGTCACCCACCCGCCTGATGCTCCAGACTCCAGTCTCCGGGGTCAGTGTGACCCGTCTCTTCCTCTCCACAGACTCTACGGCGACTCCCAGACTCCACCACCGACTCCCCGCCACCTCCACCTCCCAGTAATGTCTCCCCGATGTGAATCCCTCCGATCCCAGCACACACGCACTGCCTGTAAACCTCTTCCCGGTGTCAGGGAAACTCCTCCGGGTCCGGGTCCGTCTCACCCTCTTCCGATCCTCAGACACCTCGAGCCCCGGACCCGCTGTTTCCACATCCAGGGTGACGGAGACTGGGGGGAGAAGCAGAGAATCAGAGAGTCCCCGGGGGTCGGGGGGAGACTCGGGCAGCGCGGCCCCGGGACCGGGGGAGAGGCCGCTCGGCATCAGGCACAGGCGGGCGGACAACTGAAACCTTGCCCGGGGTTTCACCCCGACCACATCGGGTGGACAACAGACATCTCTCCCGGAGTTTTTATCCGGGGATGGAGATGGGAATTTCGTGAGGTGGGGGAGGGTGGATGGGGAGGACGAGTGCGGAGAGTGAGGAGGATTGCGAAATTGCGGTGGAGATGGAGGAATGAAGCGGGCTATTCAGATATGGAGGCAGATCGGAGCAGGTTGATATTGAGGTGAGCGGTAATTTGAGGATGTTAAAGAGGAGGTCGAGGTGAGTGGTGGGGTCGTCATGATCACAGTGAATGGGGGTAGACACGAGGGGCCAGATGACCTGCTCCTGTCTTTTTTGAGTGGAGGGTGAGACAAAGGGAAGGGTGGGTTTGTTAGTCAATTGGATTGGAAGGGATTACAACAACTTCATCAGGTCTGTAGGGCTGGGTTATCAGGTGAAGTTGGACAGTCATCAGGTCATAATGTCATCAATGAAAGTATTAGAATTAGGCCATTCGGCCCTTCAATTCTACTCCACCATTCAATCATGGCTGATCTATCTCTCCCTCCTAACCCCATTCTCCTGTCTTCTCCCCATAACCTCTGACATCCATACTAATCAAGAATCCAGCTATCTCTGCCTTAAAAATATCCACTGACTTGGCCTCCACAGCCCTCTGTGGCAATGAATTCCACAAATTCACCACCCTCTGATTAAAAGCATTTCCCCTCATCTCCTTTCTAATGGAACATCCTTTAATTCTGAGGCTCTGACCTTTCGTCCCTTCCTGCCCAAACCACCCCATCCCCGGGCACATTCCCCTGCAACCGCAGGAGATGCAACACCTGTCCCTTTACCTCCCCGCTCAACTCCATCCAATTTATCCCAAAGAGGAGGAAAGATTCCAAGGGGAGTAAGAGACACCCGTGGCTGACAAGGGAAGTCAAGGACAGCATAAAAATAAAAGAGCAGAAGTACAACAAAGCAAAGAAGAGTGGGAAGCCAGAGGATTGGGACTCTTTTAAAGAGCAACAGAAGATGACTAAGAAGGCAATACGTGGAGAAAATGAGGTACGAGGGTAAACTAGCTAATAATATAAAAGAGGATAGTAAAAGCTTTTTTAGGTACGTAAAGAGGAAAAAAATAGTCAAGGGAAATGTGGGTCCCTTGAAGACAGAAGAGGGAGAATTTATTATGGGAAACACGGAAATGGCAGACGAGTTGAACCAGTACTTTGGATCTGTCTTCACTAAGGAAGGTACAAGCAATCTCCCAGATGTTCTAGTGGGCAGAGATCCTAGGGCAGTGGTGTCCAAACTTTTTTCAAAGAGGGCCAGATTTGATAATGTGAAAATACCCAAGGGCCAATGCCCCCACCCCCCCGAACCTTTAACTAATACGCACTCCCCCCCCCCCGAACCTTTAACTAATGCGCTCCCCCCCCCCCCCCCCCGAACCTTTAACTAATACGCCCCCCCCCGGACCTTTAACTAATGCGCCCCCCCCCCCCCCGAACCTTTAACTAATACGCTCCCCCCCCCCCCCCGGACCTTTAACTAATGCGCTCCCCCCCCCCCCGGACCTTTAACTAATACGCTCCACCCCCCCGGACCTTTAACTAATATGCCCCCGCCGGACCTTTAACTAATACGCTTCCCCCCCCGGACCTTTAACTAATACGCTCCCCCCCCCCCTACCGGACCTTTAACTAATACGCTCCCCCCCCCCCACCGGACCTTTAACTAATACGCTCCCCCCCCCCCCGGATCTTTAACTAATACGCTCCCCCCCCCCCCCGGACCTTTAACTAATACGCTCCACACCACCCCCCCGGACCTTTAACTAATACGCTCCCCCCCCCCCCCCCCCCCACCGGACCTTTAACTAATACGCTCTCCCCCCCCCCCACGGACCTTTAACTAATACGCTCCCCCCACCCCCCCCGGACCTTTAACTAATACGCTCCCCGGGAAGGTGTAGTCGCCGTCACCTCTCCCGCTGGGGGGGGGGGGGGGGGATGCGGCACTCGCCCGACTGACGGGAGCGCCTGCCAATGAGTGTGCGGGGTGAGGAGAGCTCAGCTGCTGCTCTCCCGTCCCCCCGTACGTCCTCAAACCCGCCGCCGGGAAGTGTAGTCGCCGTCGCCTCTCCCGCTCGGGGGGGGGGGGGGGGGTCAGGCAGCGCTGACCGCCGGGAGGTGTAGTCGCCCTCTCCTCTCCTCTCCCCCTCCCCCTACCTTCATTCTGTTAGACAGTGCTGGCGGGCCATGAATAATAATTTTTAAGACGGAAGCTGCGGGCCGTATAAAATCTGACCTCGGACCGCGATTGGCCCCCGGGCCGGACTTTGGACATGTCTGTCCCAGGGTGACGGAGGAACTGAAGGAAATCCACATTAGGCAGGAAATTGTGTTGGGTGGACTGATGGGACTGAAGGCTGATAAATCCCCAGAGCCTGATGGTCTGCATCCCAGAGTACTTAAGGAGGTGGCGCTTGAAATTGTGGACGCATTGGATATCATTTTCCAATGTTCTATAGATTCAGGATCAGTTCCTGTGGATTGGAGGGTAGCTAATGTTGTCCCCCTTTTTAAGAAACGAGGGAGGGAGAAAACGGGAAATTATTGACCAGTTAGTCTGACATCACTGGTGGGGAAGATGCTGGAGTCAATTATAAAAGACGAAATTGCGGAGCATTTAGGTAATAGGAACAGGATTGTTCCGAGTCAGCATGGATTTACAAAGGGGAAATCATGCTTGACTAATCTTCTGGAATTCTTTGAGGATGAAACCAGGAAAATTGACAGGGGAGAGCCGGTGGATGTGGTGTACTTTGACTTTCAGAAAGCCTTTGACAAGGTTCCACATAGGAGATTAGTGGACAAAATTAGAGCACATGGTATTGGAGGTAGGGTACTGACATGGATAGAAAATTGGTTGACAGACAGAAAGCAAAGAGTGGGGATAAATGCGTCCCTTTCAGAATGGCAGGCAGTAACTAGTGGAGTACCGCAAGGCTCGGTGCTGGGACCGCAGCTATTAACAATATACATTAATGACTTGGATGAAGGGATTAAAAGTACCATTAGTAAATTTGCAGATGATACAAAGCTGGGTGGTAGTGTGAACTGTGAGGAAGATGCTATGAGATTGCAGGGTGACTTGGACGGGTTGTGTGAGTGGGCAGATGCAAGGCAGATGCAGTTTAATGTGGATAAGTGTGAGGTTATCCACTTTGGTTGTAAGAATAGGAAGGCAGAGTATTATCTGAATGGTGTCAAGTTAGGAACAGGGGACGTACAACGAGATCTGGGTGTCCTAGTGCATCAGTCACTGAAAGGAAGCATGCAGGTACAGCAGGCAGTGAAGAAAGCCAATGGAATGTTGGCCTTCATAACAAGAGGAGTTGAGTATAGGAGGAAAGAGGTCCTTCTGCAGTTGTACAGGGCCCTAGTGAGACCGCACCTGGAATACTGTGTGCAGCTTTGGTCTCCCAATTTGAGGAAGGATATTCTTGCTATTGAGAGCGTGCAGCGTAGGTTTACTAGGTTAATTCCCGGAATGGCGGGACTTTCATATATTGAAAGACTGGAGCGACTAGGCTTGTATACACTGGAATTTAGAACGATGAGAGGAGATCTTATCGAAACGTATAAGATTATTAAGGGGTTGGACACGTTCGAGGCAGGAAACATGTTCCCAATGTTGGGGGAGTCCAGAACACAGTTTAAGAATTAGCCATTTAGAACTGAGATGAGGAAAAACATTTTCAGTCAGAGAGTTGTGAATCTGTGGAATTCTCTGCCTCAGAAGGCAGTGGAGGCCAATTCTCTGAATGCATTCAAGAGAGAGCTGGATAGAGCGCTTAAGGATAGCGGAGTCAGGGGGTATGGGGAGAAGGCAGGAACGGGGTACTGATTGAGAATGATCAGCCATGATCACATTGAATGGCGGTGCTGGCTCGAAGGGCCGAATGGCCTCCTCCTGCACCTATTGTCTATTGTCTTCAGATAGTTCCTCTGTCCCTCTCTTCCCCTCCCCTTCCCAGTTCTCCCTCTGTCTTCCTGTCTCCACCTACATCCTTCCTTTGTCCTACCCAAAACGTCACCCTTTCCTTCTCTCCTGAGATGCTGCCTGACCTGCTGAGTTCCTCCAGCATTTTTGTAAATAAATATCTAGTCCTAGACTCGCTCACTAATGGAAACATCCTCTCCACGTCCATTCTATCCAAACCTTTCACTATTCTGTATTTTTCAATGAGATCCCCCCTCATTCCTCTAAGCAACAGCGAGTACAGGCCTAATGCCGACAAACGCTCATCATAGGTTAATCTACTCATTCCTGAGACTATTCAGACTGGTACATTTTTTCTTGGGAGCCTGCCAGGGTGACATTATAGATGTGTATAAGATGTACAGATAAGGTGATTAGCCACAATACTTTACCCAAGGTCGGAGAGTCTAAACCTCGAGTGCATCAGTTTAAGGTGAGAGTGGAAACAATAAAAAGGACCTGAGGAGCAGGTTTTTCAGTCAGTGGGTAGTGTAGATGTGGAACGATCTGACAGAGGAAGTGGGCGAGGCAGGTACAATTACAACAGTTCACAGAGAATTGGGTAGATACGTGGGTAAGAAAGACTTGGAAGGATATGAGCCAGACTCAGGCAAGTGGGGCTAGCTTGGTTGGGCAACGTGGTTGGCATGGTCGAGTCGAGTCAAAGGGCCTGTTGCTGTGCTACAAAGCTCTCAGACTCTGTGAAGCTTCCCAGCAGATGAGCTTGGTGGTAGATCAAATCTTCAATTTCCCTTCAGTTCAAAATAACATTAATCTTTGCATCTTTGTATAACTTAAAGATAGACCAATCAAAGGTAGACACAAAATGCTGGAGTAACTCAGCGGGACAGGGAGCAGCTCTGGAGAGAAGGAATGGGTGACGTTTCGGGTCGAGACCCTTCTTCAGACTGAAGAAGGGTCCAGACCCGAAACATCACCCATTCCTTCTCGACTGAGATGCTGCCTGTCCCGCTGAGTCACTCCAGCATTTTGTGTCTACTTTCGATTTAAACCTGCAACTGCAGTTCTTTCATACACATCTTACTTCAAGATGTCAGAAACAAGAACAATGGAAAAGGTATAAGCTTTACCTTGCTTGAAGTCATCAGATGTTTCTTTAAATGTTGTGTTGAATGAAACAGGGCAATGAAACTTTTCACTCGGCAAGGCCTCCTCTACCACCGACAGTGGTTTGGCTTCATCACGAACCCTGCGAATATTTAACAGCCGGTTATCAACTGAGCATTAGAAATGTTTTGAGTTGTTCCACCAAAACTTACAATATTTCCATCAAGAGCATGTCCTACCTTCGCTTGTGATCAGCTTCCCCCTGAAAGAAATAAAACACAAATCTCAATTGACTGTGATGGACCGTCCTCATCCCGACAGCGGGAATTTCTCCACATTTCTACAACCCTCTGATAATTCCCATTTCCCAACTCTTATCTCCGCTGCCATGCAGATAGAAAGTGGACATTACCGTCGAGACATAGAACGATGGGGAAAAGCACAAGGAATGTTCATGAGAATGATGCCATGACTGAGAGGATAGACCTCAATGCAAAGACTGGGCAGGTCGTGGGATTTTATCTGGAGAAAATGTCAGGAATGATGGGATAGGATTTAATTTATCGGTGGATTTAAATGGGTGAGGATGAAATAATATCTCTAATCGATGGGAGAGCAAAAATCAAAGCTGAAATGTAACCTGGTCTTCAACAAATACCGAAAGGAATGCAGTCATGAGAACATGGACCTCGCTAGCATTGGAGGGAATGAAGACAACAGCAGAGATACATTTAAGGGCAAGCGGGATAAACTCGTGAGCACTCCTGGAATTTGGGGTATTGTTACCGGGTGTGGTGAGTAGATGGGAGGGATGTTGAGTGGAGCAGAAATCCTGACTGGATAGGATGTGGCGAATGGCCTGGTCTATTATGTAGAATGGGATGTAATTCTATGGTGAACAAAGGCGGGTAAAACAAACAGAGCAAATTCCCCCAAGGTGACCGCCCACTGCTGATGGGAACCGGATATAGATGTCCAATCTGCTGTGTGCGCCACATTCTAGATTTCAATGTTAATCCCCACAATGTGGTCATGGCTAATCTAGCCCAGGAACGAACTCCTCCGCCTTGTCCCATTCCCTTTGATTTCAGTTCCCCGAATTTTCGAAAATTTATCCTCCTCTGGTATAAATACGTCTAATAGGTTAAACCTCTCAGAATCTCTTGGTTGGAGAATCCCAGAGATTTACTGTCCTCTGCTCATTCGTGGCCCTTGGGATCAGATATAGGATCACCCGTCGTAGTTCTCAACTCCACAGAATACAAACACCTCTCTACATTCAGGCCAGGCATTCCTGAGATCCCATAGATTATGCGGGAGGCCAATTAGTTTGGGAACAACAGCTGGAACAGATGAAACATTTACCCAGTTCTGAATTACTGGTGAATGCAGCATGTATTTCTGAAATATCCCCCTCCATTTTGTGACTGCACTTTCACTTCGCCAGACTGTGGTGTAACCCCTCACCTTCAGAAACACCACACTGTCCTTTTGATCCATCTGCTGCTGCAACTTAGAGAGTTCCTCCTGAATAGATTTTAAATTCTCTTCGATCTCTCCAAGATTTTTCTTCATTCTATTCAGAATCCTCTTCTCTTCCTCCTGGATATCTGCCTGTACGCGCTGCTCTTTATCAGTGAGAATCTGGTGCAATTCAGCAAACTGGGATGCGATCTTGGACTGAAGGTTGTGTGACTGTTCCTGTCAAATGAAAGGTGAAGATCAAAATGTAATGTCACTGATTGTGTTTCCCTCAGAGGTTGACGGAGACATTTGTCCTGTGCATTTTTTTACTTGCTTTGGCAATTCAATAGTTTGTCTAAATGCTTCTGAAATGTTGTGAGGGTAATCTTATAACCTTCAATCCTCTACACCTAATACAATTCCCAGCTGCCTATTCCTTTTCAGGTGTCCATTAATTCCCATTTATCCGTCCACCACTCCCTAGTGGGGTGCCGCAAGGCTCATTGCTGGGACCGCAGTTATTTACAATATATATTAACGATTTAGACGAGGGAATTAAATGTAACATCTCCAAGTTTGCGGATGCCACAAAGCTGGGCGGCAGTGTGAGCTGCGAGGAGGATGCTGTGAGGCTACAGGGTGAGTTGGATAGGTTGGGTGAGTGGGCAGATGCATGGCAGATGCAGTAAAATGTGAATAAATATGACGTTATCCACTTTGGTGGCAAGAACAAGAAGGCAGATTATTATCTGAATGGTGTCAGATTAGGAAAAGTGGAGGTGCAATGAGACATGGGTGTCCTTGTACACCAGTCAATGAAAGTAAGCATGCACGTACAGCAGGCAGTGAAGAAAACTAATGGGATGTTGGCCTTCATTGTGAGAGGATTGGAGTTTAGGAGCAAGGAGGTCCGACTGCAGTTGTGCAGGGTCCTGTTGAGACCACAGCTGGAAAATTGTGTGCTCTTTTGATCTCCTAATTTAAGGAAGGACATTCTTGCTATTGTGGGAGTGCATTGTAGGTTCATCAGGTTAATTACCGGGATGGCAGG
Organism: Rhinoraja longicauda; assembly: GCF_053455715.1. Lineage (NCBI taxonomy): Eukaryota > Metazoa > Chordata > Chondrichthyes > Rajiformes > Arhynchobatidae > Rhinoraja > Rhinoraja longicauda. The sequence continues at coordinate 11,315 of NW_027602475.1, forward strand.
ACTGACATATGATGAAAGAATGTATCACAAATGCTGGAGTAACTCAGCAGGTCAGGCAGCATCTAGGAGAGGGAATGGGTGACGTTTTGGGTCGAGACCCTCTTCAGACTGATTCTGAATGGGTCGACTGGGCTCGTATTCACTGGAATTTAGAAAGATGAGATAGGATCTTATAGAAACATGTAAAATTCTTTAGGGATTGGAGAGGCTACATGCAGGAAAAATGTTCCCGATGTTGGGGGAGTCCAGAACCAGGGGTTATAGTTTATGAATAAAGGGTAGGCCATGATCATATTGAATGACGTTGCTGGCTCGAAGGGCCAAACGGCCTACTCCTGTACCTATTTTCTATGCAGCGCCCGAGGTCAGGATCGAACCCGCTCACCAGAACTAGGAGACAGCAGCACTACTTGTGTCACTGCGCTGCCCTGTTATTACACGCGTCACAGGGATCAGGAAATCGAAACTTAAAAACCTCACCAGAACTCCAGAAATCTTCTCTTTCTGTTGCTGCTCCATTTGCTGGAACCTTGATTTATCTTTTGTGAGAGACTGGATGGAAGCTTTAACCTGACCCTGCGATTGTGTTTGAAAATCGGAGAATAAAAGCGTTAGACAATAAAGACGGAATTAAACAATGATGCGATCAAAATCGGTTTGCTTTTACCTTGTAGTTTTCAACAGCTTCTTTAACCGGCATGAAGCGGTGATCTCTGTGTTCCCGCACATCTCGACAAACCACACAGATCAGCTTCTTGTCAGTTTCACAAAACAGCTTCAGTTCTTCCTGATGTTCCTCACAGTGAAGTTTACTTTCCTTCTCTGTCCGATTCTGGCTCAGTGTTCGAGCTTTCTCAGCCAGTCTCGCCAAGGCCCGATTCACCCTGAGGGTGCGGTCTGTAAACACCTCTCTACATTCCGGGCAGGAGTTTCTCCCCTCCCTGTCCCAACTCTCTGTGATACAGGAGCGGCAGAAGTTGTGCCCACACTCCAATATTACCGGATCGGTGAAGAAATCCAGGCAGATGGGACAAACTGCCTCCTCGGTTAAACTCTCGAACCTGTCTTTCGAAGCCATTTTTTTACTCTGCCACTTCCTGGTTCAAAACGCATGTCCACTGCGCACGTCGCAAATGTTCAACGTGAAGATGCAGAAACAAGGAACTGCAGATGCCGGGTTACAAAAAAAAGTACAAAGTGCTGGAGTAAGTCAGTGGGTCAAGCAGCACATCTGGAGAACATGGACAGCTGATGTTTCGGGTCGGGACCCTTCTTCAGACTGATTGTAGGGGGTGGGAGATGGAATAACGATGGGAGGAAGGGGGCAGGACAAAGCCTGGCTGGCAATAGGTTGACACAGTTGAGGGGGGAGAGGGAGTTGATAGTCAGACGGTTGGACAAAGGCCAGAGATGAAAAGACAGAAGGTATGTGACAAAATGATTGAGGACTTGCGAATTGTGTCCTGATCTTCAAACAGACTTCTCCTCAGACGGCCAAAGGTTGTGCAGGTGCACTGAAGGCGCTGGTAAGTTTCACCATCAATGTCTGCCTTCCTGTGAGAAGAGGAGCGCCGGCCAGAGCACCCGAGGGTCACCATCGTTACGACCATTTTAAAGGAAGGAGACAAATCCACCCGCGGAAACTATGGAGGGTTCCCCCGCTCTCTACCACAGGGAGGGGTCAGTTACACATTAAACTGTCCTGAATATAGACGGAAGCGGAGAGTAGCGCTTGGGACAGTGTAAGGCGGGATAAAATGCTGGAAACAACTGCAGAGTGGATTCACGAAGATGGTGCCAGGATTTGAGGGTCAGAGCGAAAGGGAGAGGTTGGGCAGGGAAGGATTTATTAATTGGAGCGCAGGAGGTTGAAGTGCATATGACCAAGAGGTGAATAGACAGGGTGAATGCACAGTCTGTTACCCGGAGCAGTGGAATCGAGAACTAGAGGACACAGGTTTGTGGTGAGAGGTGCAAGATTTAATCAGGAACCAGAGGAACAACATTTTCACACAGAAGGTCGTGGGTGTCTGGAACAAGCTGCCAGAGGGGGTAAGTGAGGCTGGACAACAACGTGGAGTGTAGTTGAAGCCCCGTTTCCTGAAGAAAGAGGATACCTCCGAATCACCCCTCCTCCTCTTGCTCCTCCTCCCCCTCACCCTTTCCACAGCGGCGTAAAGGCGTGTTTGGGGGGGGGGGGGAGGGGGGGCAGTTGGAGATCGGAGGGCGGAATGAAATCGGAAATTCCCTGAAGTGAGAGAAGGCAAAGTGAATATTGGAAATGATAGATACAAGAAATCTGTCGAAATAGCTTGAGGAAAAAAAAGTGCTGGAGGAACTCAGCGGGCCAGGCAGCATCTGTGGGGGGAAATGGACAAACCACTTTTCGTTGTCGGGACCCTTCTTTGTTCTGGAGAAGGAATTCCAAGAGCTGCAGGTTCTCTATATGAGATGGAGGTGGCGGGGAGTCTGTGGTGGAGACTGGGAGTCGCCGTAGAGTCTGTGGAGAGGAAGGGACCGGCCACACTGACCCCGGAGACTGGAGTCTGGAGGATCAGGCGGGGGGGGGGGGGGGCGAGTTTGATGCATTCACCTCCCCTCCATCCCGTCTCCCCGCCCGTCCCATCCCCGGGAGGATGGGAGTTTATCTCAGTTACGAGTCCGGGACAGTTTCATTTTACGACGTGGACACCAAGTCCCATCTCCACACCTTCACTGGGAATAAATTCACGGAGAAACTTTATTATTTCTTCGGGCCTGCCTTGGATGGAAACTGGTTGAGAAACTGCTCCGGTTCCGCTCCGGGTGTGTAAAAGGGACGGGTTCCGGGATCGGCGTCAGGAACGGGGCACAGGGGATGTGGGGCAGAAACCCGGTGGACAACAGGTCGGCGCTGAACGGCTCCCGTTTAATTCCTAAAGTCGGCGTCGTAAAAACCCCAGTGAGCTCGCAAATAAAACCAAGGGGAATGTAAATGTGGGAAGAGAGAAATAAACAGCAAGTGGAATCAGAGCTGTCGATCGTTTCGTTTCAACGCGTTTCACACGACTGTGCGCCTGGTGTCACCAGGATTACAGGATGCAGTGGATGAAGTGACCGTGAACCTCTGTCTCATTTGGAAAAACGGCTGGGATCCCTGGATGGAGCTGAGCGGGAAGGTACTGTAAATGCAGTCAATCCAGTTTAGTTTATTGTCACGTGTCCCGGGCAACAGGGAAAAGCTTTTGTTGGGTGCATCCAGTTTTCAGAAAATCAAGCCATTTCCACTGTATAGATACATGAGATGGGAAGAACGTTCAGTGCAAGGTAACGCTAGTAAAGTCCGATCTATCATAGTCCGAGGGTCACCAAATTGGTGGATTGTAATTCAGCACTGCTCTCTGTTAGGATAATTTAGTTGCCTGATAACAGATGGGAAGAAACTGTCCCTGAATTTGGAGGTGTGGATCTTACTAGTGGCTTGTACAGTTGTATCAAATCCTGTATATCATACCCTCACGGTCCCAAGCAAATGTGCCAAACGCCTTTGTCACCACCCTGCCCATCCCATTTGCAATTTTCATCGAGCTGTGCATCTACATTCCAATATCTCTCTCGTCTGCTAAAAATAACACAGGGCGTAAATTTTTAACGTGTGTAATCTGCCCTGGCCTGTCTTGGCAACTTGCATCACCTTTATCCCAGTTAAATAAACCAGACTTTAATCCGCCCATTGGCCCAGTTCATGAATATCTTGTTCCATCCCAGAGAAATGGATTCACTCTCCAAATGTCACCAGAGAAACGTAAAAACATAGAAACACAGAAAATAGGTGTAGGACTAGGCCATTCTGCCCTTCGAGCCAGCACCGCCATTTTAATTTGATCATGGATGATCATCCAAAATCAGTACCCTGTTCCTGCTTTCTCCCCATATCCTTTGATTCCATTAACCCGAAGAGCTACATCTAAGTCTCTCTTAAATACACCCAGTGAATCGGCATCCACTGCCTTCTGCGGCAGAGAATTCTGCAGATTCTCAACTCTCCTGGTGAAAAGGTACTCCTTTATCTCAGTCCGAATTGGCCGACCCCTCATTCTTCAACTGTGACCCCTGGTTCTGGACTCTCCCAAAATAGGGAACACCTTCCTGCATTCACCAGGTCTAATCCGCTAAGAATTTTATGTTTCTACCAGAATAAGGTGTCTGTCCTTCCTCTTCTACTCTCCTACCCCCCCCTCCTCATTGGCCGCCACTCCCGTCACTCGGGCGGGTCCTGCCCCCGGTGGCCATCTTGGGAGCGGCGAGTGGAAAAGGGATTTAAGTGTTTTTAAAAAAGTTTAATATGTTAAGAACTTTTAAAATATAACACCAATTTGAACGAAACGCGCTACTTGAAACATTATCCTGGGCATAATGTCTAACAACTCTCCTTCAAATTGAAGCTATATTTCTAAAGCTAGAGAGATTTTAAAGTTTAAACATTTCATGTCTAACCCATTTCTCGAAGGTCTTCAGCGTGTGACGTCACAATGGCACCGTGCGCCTGTGAGAGATGAGCTCGCCCCCCCCCACCCCGGACCTTTAACTAATGCGCTCCCCCCCCCAGCAACCCCCCCCCCCCCCCCCCCCCGCCGGTCTTCAGCGTGGGACGTCACAATGGCACCCGTGCGCATGTGAGAGATGAGCTCGCGCTCCTCCCCCCCCCCGCCGGTCTTCAGCCTGAGACGTCACAATTGCACCCGCACGTCTACAAGAGATAAGCTCGCTCTCGCCCCCCCCCCCCCGGACCGATACCTAATGCGCTCCCCCACCCCCCGGACCGTAAACTAATGCGCCCCCCCGGAACTTTAGCTAATGCGTCGCCCCCCCCGGATCTTTAACTAATGTGCTCCGCCCCCCCACGACCTTTAACTAATGCGCTCACCGCCCCACCCCCCCGCCCGCAGTACCGCCGTCCGTCCCGGCATGCCTCGCGCTCTGACATTACTGAGATCGGGCAGCGCTGACCGCCGGGAGGCGTCGTCGCCTCTCCCGTTACGAGAGAGGTGGGCGGGGGGCACCCACCCGACTGACGGCAGTGCCGTGCTCAGTGCCTTTCTCTCCCCTTTCCGCTCCGAGGGGGGGGGTCGAGGGGGGTGGAGGCGATGGTGGGGGTAGGAGGGGAGTGGGGACAAGGAGAGAGTGGGGGATGAGGGGAGAGTGGAGATGGGTGGAAGGGGGTCGGGGAGTGTGGGGGAGGAAGGGTGGGGGGAAGGGGAACTGTGTGTGGGGGGCAGGGGATGGTGGGGCTCGGGGTAAGAGAGTGGGGGTGGGGGGAGGGGGGGCAGTAAGGGGCAGGGGACAGTGGGGGTGGGGAAAAGGGGAGAGTGGGGGGAGGAGAGAGTGGGGGTGGGGGAAGGGGGACAGTGCGGGGCAGGGGAGAGTGGGGGTGGAGAATATGGGGGGAGGGGGTGAGGGAGGAGAGAGTGGGGGTGGGGGAAGTGAGGGGAAAAAGTGGGGTGGGGATGAGAGAGTGGGGGGTGTTGGGGGAGGAGGGGTTGGGGAGGAGAGAGTGGAGGGAGGGGGAGAGAGTGGAGGTGGGGGGAGAGTGGGGGTGGGGGAGGAGAGAGTGAGGGTGTTGGGGTAGGAAGGGGTGGGGATGAGAGAGTGGGGGGAGGGGAGGGGGAGGAGAGAATGGGGTGGGGGAGAGTGGGGGTGGCGAGGAGGGCAGGGTGGGGGTGGGGACAAGGGAAGAGTGGGGGTGGGGAAGAGTGGGGGTGGGGAGGAGGGAAGATTGGGGGTGGGCGGAGAGTAGGGTGCGGGCAGGGAGAGACGGGGTGGGGGGTGGGAGGTGGGGGCGAGGGGAGGGGGAGGGGGGAATAGGGGTGGGGAGGGGGAAATTGGGGTGGAGGCAGGGCTAGGGTGAATGGGGGTATGGGAGGGGATAGTGGGGGAGGGACAAGTGGAGGTGGGGGCAGTGTAGGTGCAAGTGGGGGTGGGTAGGGGGGATGGAGTAGGTCAATGGGGGAGGCGGGGGGATAAGGGGGATTGAGTGGGGGGGGAGGGTGTTGTGGGTGATACAATACAGGAGAGGCATTGCGTCCAGGGTTCACTCAGTGACACCCTCTCCCCTTCCCATTCCCCCATCTACGCAGAATGGGCCCAATGGGTCCACTTGGTCTAGTTATAAATAAAAGTAAAGACAATGATAAATTTTCATCAGTTTATGTGTATTCTTAACTGTTCCTGTTGACTCGTCTGATGGGAGCAGTGCTGGTTGTGCAGTCTCACAGCAGCGGGAAGGAAAGATGTCCTATATCTCTCCTTCACGCACTTGGGGTGAAGGAGTCTGTCACCGAAGGAGCTACTCAGTGCAGCGACAGTGTCCTGCATCGGGTGGGAGTCCTTGCCCAGCAGTGATGTTAACTTTGCTATCATCCTCCTCTCTCCCACCACCTGCACTGAGTCGTGGGGGCAACCCAGGACAGAGCTGGCCTTCCTGACCAGCTTGTCGAGTCGCTTGCCTTCCGCCGCTGAGATGTTGCTGCTCCAGCAGACCACTCCATAGAAAATGACCGATGCAACCACCGTGTTGTGGAATGTCCTTAGGAGTTCCCCCAGTACTCCAAAGGACCTGAGTCTCCTTAGCAGATAAAGTCTGCTCTGGCCCTTTCTGTATAACGCATTGGTGTTTTCGGTCTAGTCCAATTTATTATTGAGGTAAACACTCAGGTACTTATAAGAATCCACCCTCTCAATGTCCATTCCTTGGATGTTCACCGGTGTCGGGGGGACCTGGCTGCGCCTGCGGAAATCTACCACCATCTCCCTGGTTTTCCCAGCGTTGATCCGGAGGCAGTTCTGCTAGCACCTGTGCACAAACTCCTTGATCAGTTCTGTGTACGCCCTGTCCTCGTCGCCAGTGATGAGGCCTACGATGGCAGAGTCGTCAGAGAACTTCTGTAGATAGGAGTTTGCAGAGCTGTGCCTGAAGCCCGCAGTGTACAGGGTGAACATGAATGGAGGTAGCACTGTTTCCTGCGGAACTCCTGTGCTGCAGACCACCCTGTCCGAGACCAGGTCCTTTGTCCTCGCATAATGTGTCCAAAACAAATTCCCGGTTGCGGGTGGGAACCCGTAGGGATCAGGCTCTGCCTGCCTCTCTGTAGAATGCGGGTAACATGTCTTGTTTCAGTCGTAGCCACACCCCCCCCCCCCCCCCCCCCCCCCCCCCCTCGCCTCTTTCTCAGGTACATTGGGGCGGGTATTTGAAGCTTTTAAGAGCATTTAATAAAACATTTGGACAGGTGCATGGCTGTGGGATGGGCCACACGCGGCACATGGGACTAACTTAGATGGGGGCAGGTGCATGGCTGTGGGATTGGCCACACGCGGCACATGGGACTAACTTAGATGGGGGCATCTTGGTCGGCATTCAACAATTGGAAACATAGAAACATCGAATATAGGTGCAGGAGTAGGCCCTTCGGCCCTTAGATCCAGCACGGTCATTCAATATGATCATGGCTGATCATCTAAAATCAGTACCCTGTTCCCCATATCCCTTGATTCCTTTAGCCCGAAGTGCTATCTCCAACTCTGTCTTTAAAAGATCCATTGAATTGACCTCCACTACCTTTTGTGGCAGAGAATTCCGCAGATTTAAAACTCTCTGGGTGAAAAAAAACCCTACCTGGCGGGGAATGGTACCATCACAAAGACACACCACCTGATGCTCTTGTGGGAGGCCATTTGGCCCATCATTCCCACCCTGGAGCCAACTGCACTCTCCCAAAATCGCATTCCCCTAAACTAAGCTAACAACTAAACGAAACATTCCTGTTGTGTATAGAAACAAAGAAAATATGTGCAGGAAGAGGTTATTGTACGAAGTAGATGAGAAGGAATTACTTTAGTCAGAGGATGGTGAATCTGTGGAATTCCTTGGCACAGAAGGCTGTGGAGGCCACGTCAGTGGATATTTTTAAGGTAGGGATAGATTAGTACGGGTGGTCAGGGGTTATGAGGAGAATCGGGGAGAATGGGGTTTGGAGGGAGAGGTCGATCAGCCATGATTGGATGGTGGAGTAGACTTGATGGGCCGAATGGCCTAATTCTATTCCTGTCGCTTATGGCCTGATGACCTTGAACCCGGTGGACAACAGGTCGGCGCTGAACGGCTCCCATTTAATCCCCAAATTCCGTGTCGTAAAACCCCAGTGAGCGCGCAAATAAAACCAGGGGGAATGTAAATGTGGGAAGAGTGAATTAAGCAGCAAGTGAGGGTATCATAAAATGTAGGGTCCGAAGAAGGGTCTCGACCCTAAACATCACCCATTCCTTCTCTCCAGAGATGCTGTCTGACCCGCTGAGTTACTCCAGTATTTTGTGATACCTTCGATTTGTACAAGCATCCGCAGTTATTTTCCTACAAAAACATTAAGTGAAATCAGAGCTGTTCATTTCAACGCGTTAACTGCTTTTGTGAAATACTTTTGTGAAAATGTAAAGATGCAGTACAGAACGCCACAGGAGATCCTTCCTCCCTGTGGCAATAAACCTGCACAAGTCCTCCCACTTCTGTCGCGGGGCAGCGATAGAGTTGCTGGCTGACAGCGCCGGGACCCGGGTTCGATCCCGACTGCTGTCTGTACGGAGTTCTCCCTGTGACCACGTAGGTTTTTTCCAAGATCTTCGGTTCTCTCTCACACTCCAAAGACGTACAGGGTTTGTATGTTAATTGGCTTGGTAGAAGTGTAAATTGTCCCCAGTGTGTCAATGTGCGGGGATTGTTGATCGGTGCGGAATCGTTGGGCCGAAGGGCCTGTTTCCGCGATGTATCTCTAAACTAAAGTGAGACACAAAATGCTGGAGTAACTCAGCGGGTCAGGCAGCATCTCTGGAATGGGTAACGTTTCGGGTCGAGATCCCCTGAGTTCCTCCAGCATTTTGTGTCTACCTTCGATTTAATCCAGCAACTGCAGTTTTTGTTCCCACTATCTCTAAACTAAACTATACTTTGATCGAAAAATGTCACAATGATCTTTTATAATTGTAATAAACAGATGGCAATGTAACCGGTAAATTGGGCTGCGAACACATGACCGTTTGGCCACTCTGTGATCCCGAACAAGTCCGGAGAAAGGTCTCGGCTGAAATGTCACCCATTCCTTCTCTCCAGAGATGCTGCCTATCCCGTTGAGTTACTCCAGCTTTTTGTCTATCCTCGGTTTCAACCATCGTTTGCATTTCCATCCTTCACACCTCATCTAGAGCACTGATGCGGGAGAGATGGAGGAAGTGAGAGAAGGAGATGGTATCCTCACAGGAGGCTGGGCTAGTGGAAGCACTGACTGGGTACCTGTTGGAGTCAGTGCGTTTGTGGTCAATGTCCAGATGTCTAGGGAAAAATGGAGCACACAATGGTCTATTGTTGACTGTGGAAATGATCATTATGGGGTACGAATAATAAAACTAGTGGGACGCCTATGGTGGGTAGAGGGAGAAGCAGGGAGAGGGAATGAAAGGGTTACTTGAAATTAGAGAAATCAATATTAATACCGCTGGTTTGCAAGCTGCCCAAGGGAAATATCAGGTGCTGTTCCTCCAATTTGCGCGTGGCCTCACTCTGACATTGGCGGAGGCCCAGGGCAGAAATGTCAGTATGGGAATGGGAAGGGGGGTATAAACATTTGACAACCGTGAGATCACGTAGGCCAAGGCGGAAGATCGGTGCTCAGCTAAACGATTGCCCAGATTGCACTTGGTCTCGCCGAGAGTTAGGAATCCAGTAGACGCAACACCTGTCTCTATACGTTCTCCCTAGACACCACTCAGGGACGCCGCCAGTCCTTTCATGTGAGGCAGAGGTTCACTTGCACCTCCACCAAACACATCTACTGTATCCGTTCTTCTCGACGTGGACTCCAAATTATCGTAATGGTTGAACTCTGGTCACTGGCCCCGAGGCAGAGGCTCTACTCGCTGCTCCACAGTACCTCAGAAATATTAAGCCTCCCTATCCACATACTACTCTCTGCTCGACCTGTCGAATGCTGCCAACGTTTTCTGTCCGTTTTATTTTCTTGGCAATTTATAGTCAGACTCATATTCCAATCGAACATTGAACTGGAAAAACTAAAAAAAAGCAGATGCTGAAAATCTGAAAGACATAAGATCCAACAAATACCCAGCAGATTGGTTAGCTTCTGTAGAGAGCGAAACAGAGTTAATGGCTCAGGTTGAACACCATTCATCATTAGTATTAGATCTGAAATGTACGGTCTGTTTCACCTTGCAGCTGGCTAACCTACTGAGTATTTGGGGGAATTTCTACTTTTATTCCACATTTTAAGCCATGCACGTGGTTTGGGCCGTAGATGTGGTAATAGGTGACAAAAGTCGCTTATTAAATCTGATTCCCGCTGTTTCTGCAATTGTCAAAGTTAATTCTCAAAGTTACAGCTGGTCTGTGGTCGCACCGCGTGGCGTTGCTGCGCGTCCTGATCTTCAGTCTTCTCCTCAGACGGCCAAAGGTTGTGCAGGTGCACTGAAGGCGCTGGTGAGTTTCACCATCAATGTCTGCCTTCCTCTGGGAAGAGGAGCGCCGGCCAGAGCACCCGAGGGTCACCATCGTTACGACCATTTTAAAGGAAGGAGACAAATCCACCCGCGGAAACTATGGAGGGTTCCCCCGCTCTCTACCACAGGGAGGGGTCAGTTACACATTAAACTGTCCTGAACATAGAGGAAAGCGAAGAGTAGCGATTGGGACAGTGTAAGGCAGGATAAAATGCTGGAAACAACTGCAGAGTGGATTCACGAAGATGGTGCCAGGATTTGAGGGTCAGAGCGAAAGGGAGAGGTTGGGAAGGGAAGGATTTATTAATTGGAGCGCAGGGGGATGAAGTGCATAAGATCAAGAGGTGAATAGACAGGGTGAATGCACAGTCTGTTACCCGGAGCAGTGGAATCGAGAACTCGAGGACACAGGTTTGTGGTGAGAGGTGCAAGATTTAATCGGAACCTGATGAACAACATTTTCACACAGAAGGTCGTGGGTGTCTGGAACAAACTGCCAGAGGGGGTAAGTGAGGCTGGACAACAACGTGGAGTGGAGTTGAAGCCCCGTTTCCTCAAGAAAGAGGACACCTCCGAATCACCCCCTCCTCCTCTTGCTCCACCTCCCTCTCACCCCTCCTCTTCCTCTCCTTTACCCCACCTCCTCGACCTCTCCCTCTCCTCCACTCCCTTTCACCCTCCTCACCCTCTCACTGCACTTCCTCCTCACCCCCCCTCTTCCTCTCCTTCACCTCCCCTCCTCATCTTCTTCCACTACCTCACGTCTCCTCCTCACCCCTCCATTCTCTCTCCTCCTCTCCCTCACCACTCAATTTCTCTCTCCTCCTCTCCCTCACCCCTCCATTTTTCTCTCCTCCGCTCCCTCACCCCTCCATTTCTCTCCCCTCCTCCACTCCGGGCCTCCATGGCCGCCTCTCTCCGCAGCCGCCGCCGCTCCTTGTGGAGCCGCTGCCGGTCGGGGTCGGGACCGCCGCTGCAGGCCCGGCGGAGAGGGAGGGGGATGAGGGGGTGAGGGTGGTGGAGGGGGATGAAGAGCCGCAGCAACAGCGGGTCTCGGGTTGCCGCCGCCATCAGCGCCATGGGGTCTTGCTTCCATAATACCGGTTGCCATCAAAGCTGAAGTGAACAGTAATCAGTCGGTATGTGTAGGAAGGAACTGCAGATGCTGGTTTAACCCGAAGACAAATTGCTGGACTAACTCAGCGGGACAAACAGCATCTCTGGAGAGAAGGAATGGGTGACGTTTCGTGTCAAGACCCATCTTCAAACGGTCAAAATCGACCCGTGCGTTGGAAGGAACTGCAGATGCTGGTTTAAACCGAAGATTGAGTCTGAAGAAGGGTCTCGACCCAAAACGTCACCCATTCCTTCTATCCAGAGATGCTGCCTGTCCCGCTGAGTTACTCCAGCTTTTGCGTCTATCTTCAGCAATCGGTCGGTGACAAGCTTTGAGTTTAAAGTCTGAAGATGTTAGAGGGGATGATTGAGGTGTAAGTGAGGAGAGAATCAGACTGGCAGATGGCATCACAGATCCTGATTACACAATAATCAGAAAAAAAGATAAGGTGTGAACAAGAGCTAGTTTAAAAGCATTAAATTCTCCAAGTAAGCTTCAATAAGTTTTAGAGATATAGGTTTCAAAGGTCTTTTATTGTCACATGTACCAATTAAGGTACAGTGATATGCGAATTACCATATAGCCAGATTTTAAAAAAAGCAACAGGACACAGAATTACATATAAGTTAACATAAACATCCACCACAGCGGATTCCCCACATTTTTCACTGTGACGGAAGGCAAACATGTCCAATCTTCGTCCTCTTTATTATCTTCCACTTTATAGCACAGAAGCAGGCCCTTCGGCCCACCGAATCCGCACCGACCACCGATCCCCGCACACCAGCACTATCCCACACACATTAGGGACAATTTACAATTTTACCGAAGCCAATTAACCTATAACCTGCACGTCTTTGGAGTGCGGATGGAAACCTGAGCATCCGGTGAAAACCCACGCAAGTCACGGGGAGAACACGCGTACTCGGGGTTTCTGCCCCTGAGCCCCGCTCCTGACGCTGGTCCCGGGACCCGACCCTTTTACACACCCGGAGCGGAACCGGAGCAGATCCTCAGCCATTGGTTTATAAACCAATAAGGCCCGAAGAAAGGATAAAGTTTCTCCGTGAATTTATTCCCAGTGAAGGTGTGGAGATGGGACTTGGTGTCCGCGTCGTAAAATGAAACTGTCCCGGACTCGTAACTGAGATAAACTCCCACCCTCCCGGGGATGGGACGGGCGGGGAGACGGGATGGAGGGGAGGTGAGTGCATCAAACTCGTCACCCCCCCGCCTGATGCTCCAGACTCCAGTCTCCGGGGTCAGTGTGACCCGTCTCTTCCTCTCCACAGACTCTGCGGCGACTCCCAGACTCCAGCCCCGACTCCCCGCCACCTCCACCTCCCAGTAATGTCTCCCCGATATGAATCCCTCCGATCCCAGCACACACGCACTGACTGTAAACCTCTTCCCGGTGTCAGGGAGACTCCTCCGGGTCCGGGTCCATCTCACCCTCTTCCAATCCTCAGACACCTCGAGCCCCGGACTCGCTGTTTCCACATCCAGGGTGACGGAGACTGGGGGGAGAAGCAGAGAATCAGAGAGTCCCCGGGGGTCGGGGGGAGACTCGGGCAGCGCGGCCCCGGGACCGGCGGGCGGACAACTGAAACCCTGCCCGGCGTTTCACCCCGACCACATCGGGTGGACAACAGACATCTCTCCCGGAGTTTTTATCCGGGGATGGAGAGGGGAATTTCGTGAGGTGAGGGAGGGTGGATGGGGAGGACGAGTGCGGAGAGTGAGGAGGATTGCGAGATTGCGGTGGGGATGGAGGAATGAAGCGGGGTATTCAGATATGGAGGCAGATCGGAGCAGGAGGATATTGAGGTGAGCGGTAATTTGAGGTTGTTAAAGAGGAGGCAGAGGTGCGTGGTGGGGTCGTCATCATCACAGTGAAAGGGGGCAGACAGGAGGGGCCATATGACCTGCTCCTGTGTTGTTTGAGTGGAGGGTGAGACAAAGGGAAGGGTGGGTTTGTTAGTCAATTGGAGTGGGTGCAAAAGGGTTCACAACAACTTCATCAGGTCTGAAGGGCTGGGTTATCAGGTGAAGTTGGACCATCATCAGGTCGTAATGTCATCAGTGAAAGTATTAGAATTTGGGCATTCGGCCCTTCAATTCTACTCCACCATTCAATCATGGCTGATCTATCTCTACCTCCTAACCCCATTCTCCTGTATTCTCCCCATAACCTCTGACATCTATACTAATCAAGAATCCAGCTTTAAAAATATCCACCGACTTGGCCTCCACAGCCTTCTGTGGCAATTAATTCCACAAATTCACCACCCTCTGATTAAAAGCATTTCCCGTCATCTCCTTCCTAACGGAACATCCAGTAATTCTGAGGCTCTGACCTTTCGTCCCTTCCTGCCCAAACCACCCCATCCCCGGGCACATTCCCCTGCAACCGCAGGAGATGCAACACCTGTCCCTTCACCTCCCCCCCTCAACTCCATCCAATTTATCCCAAAGAGGAGGAAAGATTCCAAGGGGAGTAAGAGACACCGTGGCTGACAAGGGAAGTCAAGGACAGCATAAAAATAAAAGAGCAGAAGTAGGGGCGGCGCGGTAGCGCAGTGGTAGAGTTGCTGCTTTACAGCGAATGCAGCGCCGGAGACTCAGGTTCGATCCTGACTACGGGTGCTGCACTGTAAGGAGTTTGTACGTTCTCCCCGTGACCTGCGTGGGTTTTCTCCGAGATCTTCGGTTTCCTCCCACACTCCAAAGACGTACAGGTATGTAGGTTAATTGGCTGGGTAAATGTAAATATTGTCCCTAGTGGGTGTAGGATAGTGTTAATGTACGGGGATCGCTGGGCGGCACGGACTTGGTGGGCCGAAAAGGCCTGTTTCCGGCTGTATATATATGATATGATATGATATGATACAACAAAGCAAAGAAGAGTGGGAAGCCAGAGGATTGGGACTCTTTTAAAGAGCAACAGAAGATGACTAAGAAGGCAATACGTGGAGAAAAGATGAGGTACGAGGGTAAACTAGCCAATAATATAAAGGAGGATAGTAAAAGCTTTTTTAGGTATGTAAAGAGGAAAAAAATAGTCAAGGCAAATGTGGGTCTCTTGAAGACAGAAGCGGGAGAATTTATTATGGGAAACAAGGAAATGGCGGATGAGTTGAACCGGTACTTTGGATCTGTCTTCACTAAGGAAGGTACAAGCAATCTCCCAGATGTTCTAGTGGGCAGAGATCCTAGTGTGACGGAGGAACTGAAGGAAATCCACATTAGGCAGGAAATGGTGTTGGGTAGACTGATGGGACTGAAGGCTGATAAATCCCCAGGGCCTGATGGTCTGCATCCCAGAGAACTTATGGAGGTGGCGCTAGAAATTGTGGACGCATTGGTGATCATTTTCCAATGTTCTATACATTCAGGATCAGTTCCTGTGGATTGGAGGGTAGCTAATGTTGTCCCACTTTTTAAGAATGGAGGGAGAGAGAAAACGGGAAATTATAGACCAGTTAGTCTTACATCAGTGGTGGGGAAGATGCTGGAGTCAATTATAAAAGACGAAATTGCGGAGCATTTGGATAGCAGTAACAGGATTGTTCCGAGTCAGCATGGATTTACGAAGGGGAAATCATGCTTGACTAATCTTCTGGAATTCTTTGAGGATGTAACCAGGAAAATTGACAGGGGAGAGCTGGTGGATGTGGTGTACCTTGACTTTCAGAAAGCCTTTGACAAGGTTCCACATAGGAGATTAGTGGGCAAAATTAGAGCACATGGTATTGGAGGTAGGGTACTGACATGGATAGAAAATTGGTTGACAGACAGAAAGCAAAGAGTGGGGATAAGTGCGTCCCTTTCAGAATGGCAGGAGGTAACTTGTGGAGTACCGCAAGGCTCGGTGCTGGAACCGCAGCTATTTACAATATACATTAATGACTTGGATGAAGGGATTAAAAATACCATTAGCAAATTTGCAGATGATACAAAGCTGGGTGGTAGTGTGAACTGTGAGGAAGATGCTCTGAGGTTGCAGGGTGATTTGGACAGGTTGTGTGAAATGGCAGATGCATGGCAGATGCAGTTTAATGTGGATAAGTGTGAGGTTATCCACTTTGGTTGTAAGAATAGGAAGGCAGAGTATTATCTGAATGGTGTCAAGTTAGGAACAGGGGACGTACAACGAGATCTGGGTGTCCTAGTGCATCGGTCACTGAAAGGAAGCATGCAGGTACAGCAGGCAGTGAAGAAAGCCAATGGAATGTTGGCCTTCATAACAAGAGGAGATGAGTATAGGAGCAAAGAGGTCCTTCTGCAGTTGTACAGGGCCCTAGTGAGACCGCACCTGGAATACTGTGTGCAGCTTTGGTCTCCAAATTTGAGGAAGGATATTCTTCCTATTGAGGGCGTGCAGCGTAGGTTTAATAGGTTAATTCCCGGAATGGCGGGACTTTCATATGTTGAAAGACTGGAGCGACTAGGCTTGTATGCACTGGAATTTAGAAGGATGAGAGGAGATCTTATCGAAACGTATAAGATTATTAAGGGGTTGGACACGTTAATAATAATAATAATAATGCATTTTATTTATATAGCGCTTTTCATATACTCAAAGACGCTTTACAGAGATTTAGAGAACATAGGGAAATGAATAAATAGATAAATAAGTAAACAAGTAAACGAACAGAGAAAGGAGACAGAAGGTGAGGTGACCTTCAGTGGTTGAAGGCAGTACTGAACAGGTGAGACTTCAGCAATGTTTTGAATGTGGTGAGTGTGGAGGAGTCTCTAACGGTTTGGGGTAGTGAGTTCCATAGGGTGGGAGCAGCGATGGAGAAAGCCCTGTCCCCCCAGGATCTGAGTTAGAGGCAGGAAACATGTTCCCAATGTTGGGGGAGTCCAGAACACAGTTTAAGAATAAGCCATTTAGAACTGAGATGAGGAAAAACTTTTTCAGTCAGAGGGTTGTGAATCTGTGGAATTCTCTGCCTCAGAAGGCAGTGGAGGCCAATTCTCTGAATGCATTCAAGAGAGAGCTGGATAGAGCTGTTAAGGATAGCGGAGTCAGGGGGTATGGGGAGAAGGCAGGAACGGGGTACTGATTGAGAATGATCAGCCATGATCACATTGAATGGCGGTGCTGGCTCGAAGGGCCGAATGGCCTCCTCCTGCACCTATTGTCTATTGTCTTTAGATAGTTCCTCTGTCCCTCTCTTCCCCTCCCCCTTCCCAGTTCTCCCTCTGTCTTCCTGTCTCCACCTACATCCTTCCTTTGTCCCACCCGAAACGTCACCCTTTCCTTCTCTCCTGAGATGCTGCCTGACCTACTGAGTTACTCCAGCATTTTTGTAAATAAATATCTAGTCCTAGACTCGCTCACTAATTGAAACATCCTCTCCACGTCCATTCTATCCAAACCTTTCACTATTCTGTATGAGATCCCCCCTCATTCCTCTAAGCAACAGCGAGTACAGGCCCAATGCCGACAAACGCTCATCATAGATTCATATACTCATTCCTGAAAGAGACTATTCAGACTGGGACATTTTTTCTTGGGGGCCTGTCAGAGTGACATTATAGATGTGTATAAGATGCACAGACAAGGTGATTAGCCGCAATACTTTACCCAAGGTCGGAGAGTCTAAACCTCGAGCGCATCAGTTTAAGGTGAGAGTGGAAACAATAAAAAGGTCCTGAGGAGCAGGTTTTTCAGTCAGTGGGTAGTGTAGATGTGGAACGATCTGACAGAGGAAGTGGTCGAGGCAGGTACAATTACAACTGTTCACAGAGAATTGGGTAGATACGTGGATAAGAAAGACTTGGAAGGATATGAGCCAGACTCAGGCAAGTGGGGCTAGCTTCGTTGGGCAACGTGGTTGGCATGGTCGAGTCGAGTCAAAGGGCCTGTTGCTGTGCTACAAAGCTCTCTGACTCGGTGATGCTTCCCAGCAGATGAGCTTGGTGGGAGATCAAATCTTCAATTTCCCTTCAGTTCAAAATAACATTAATCTTTGCATCTTAGCATTACTTAAAGATAGACCAATCAAAGGTAGACACAAAATGCTAGAGTAACTCAGCGGGACCGGGAGTGTAAGGGCTCACATTACGAATGTAGCCATGTGGGTTTTATTGCAGGGGTGTAAAAGTGGTGTGAAAGCTCCAGCTTGATTATGTTGCCAGGACATCCTGTTGTCAGCATGGAAGCGCGGTTTATGGCTAAGTGTATCCTTTGATATGGGCAACTGGCTTTAAGGCTTTGAAGGTTAACCATCCTTTGATTGTTAAGGGGAACATTTGGCCATAAAGACTGCTCTTTGGTCCTGGGAATACCAAGGACATGTAGGTCACACAGGACACGGAGGACATGGGGGTCCTAAAGGGCACATAAAGATTGATAGGACATTGTAAAACTTGCCATATAAGGTAGCAACGGAAATGTACTGGCGCATGTATTACGGGTATAAAATGTGTGTAATTGTTAGCATTCGGAGAGACTACACTGGCTTCCTAAGCGTTTCTAAACGCTTCGGTTTCTAGACTTTCTCCCAGCTGGGTGAGTAGAATAAAGAGGTTAAACGAATTAGGTTGTCTGCCTGTTTTTTCTAATAGGCCACGGACTACAACAGGAACAGCTCTGGAGAGAAGGAATGGGTGACGTTTCAGGTCGAGACCCTTCTTCAGACTGAAGAAGGGTCCAGACCTGAAACATCACCCATTCCTTCTCGACTGAGATGCTGCCTGTCCCGCTGAGTCACTCCAACATTTTGTGTCTAATTTTCATTTAAACCTGCAACTGCAGTTCTTTCGTACACATCTTACTTCAAGATGTCAGAAACAAGAACAATGGAAAAGGTATAAGCTTTACCTTGCTTGAAGTCATCAGATGTTTCTTTAAATGTTGTGTTGAATGAAACAGGGCAATGAAACTTTTCAATCAGCAAGGCCTCCTCTACCACTGACAGTGGTTTGGCTTCATCACGAACCCTGCGAATATTTAACAGCCGGTTATCAACTGAGCATTAGAAATATTTTGAATTGTTCCACGAAAACCTACAATGTTTCCGTCAAGAGCATGTCCTACCTTCGCTTGCGACCAGCTTCCCCCTGAAAGAAATAAAACACAAATCTCAATTGACTGAGATGGACCGTCCTCATCCCGACAGCGGGAATTTCTCCACATTTCTACAACCCTCTGATAATTCCCATTTCCCAACTCTTATCTCCGCTGCCATGCAGATAGAAAGTGGACATTGCCGTCGAGACATAGAACGATGGGGAAAAGCACAAGGAATGTTCATGAGAATGATGCCATGACTGAGAGGATGGAGCTCCATGCAAAGACTGGGCAGGTCGTGGGATTTTATCTGGAGAAAATGTCAGGAATGATGAGATAGGATTTAATTTATCGGTGGATTTAAATGGGTGAGGATGAAATAATATCTCTAATCGATGGGAGAGCAAAAATCAAAGCTGCAATGTAACCTGGTCTTCAACAAATACCGAAAGGAATGCAGTCATGAGAACATGGACCTCGCTAGCATTGGAGGGAATGAAGACAACAGCAGAGATACATTTAAGGGCAAGCGGGATAAACTCGTGAGCACTCCTAGTATTTGGGGTATTGTTACCGGGTGTGGTGAGTAGATGGGAGGGATGTTGAGTGGAGCAGAAATCCTGACTGGATAGGATGTGGTGAATGGCCTGGTCTATTATGTAGAATGGGATGTAATTCTATGGTGAACAAAGGCGGGTAAAACAAACAGAGCAAATTCCCCCAAGGTGACCGCCCACTGCTGATGGGAACCGGATATAGATGTCCAATCTGCTGTGTGCGCCACATTCTAGATTTCAATGTTAATCCCCACAATGTGGTCATGGCATATCTAGCCCAGGAACGAACTCCTCCGCCTTGTCCCATTCCCTTTGATTTCAGTTCCCCGAATTTTCGAAAATTTATCTTCCTCTGGTATAAATACGTCTAATAGGTTCAACCTCTCAGAGTCTCTTGGTTGGAGAATCCCAGAGATTTACTGTCCTCTGCTCATTCGTGGCCCTTGGGATCAGATATAGGATCACCCATCGTAGTACTCAACTCCACAGAATACAAACACCTCTCTACATTCAGGCCAGGCAGTCCTGAGATCCCATAGATTATGCGGGAGGCCAATTAGTTTGGGAACAACAGCTGGAACAGATGAAACATTTACCCAGTTCTGAATTACTGGTAAATGCAGCATGTATTTCTGAAATATCCCCCTCCATTTTGTGACTGCACTTTCACTTCGCCAGACTGTGGTGTAACCCCTCACCTTCAGAAACACCACACTGTCCTTTTGATCCATCTGCTGCTGCAACTTAGAGAGTTCCTCCTGAATAGATTTTAAATTCTCTTCGATCTCTCCAAGATTTTTCTTCATTCTATTCAGAATCCTCTTCTCTTCCTCCCGGATATCTGCCTGTATGCGCTGCTCTTTCTCAGTGAGAATCTGGTGCAGTTCAGCAAACTGGGATGCGATCTTGGACTGAAGGTTGTGTGACTGTTCCTGTCAAATGAAAGGTGAAGATCAATATGTAATGTCACTGATTGTGTTTCCCTCAGAGGTCGACGGTGACATTTGTCCTGTACATTTTTTTACTTGCTTTGGCAATTCAATAGTTTGTCTAAATGCTTCTGAAATGTTGTGAGGGTAATCTTATAACCTTCAATCATCTACACCTAATACAATTCCCAGCTGCCTATTCCTTTTCAGGTGTCCATTAATTCCCATTTATCCGTCCACCACTCCCTAGTGGGGTGCCGCAAGGCTCATTGCTGGGACCGCAGTTATTTACAATATATATTAACGATTTAGACGAGGGAATTAAATGTAACATCTCCAAGTTTGCGGATGCCACAAAGCTGGGCGGCAGTGTGAGCTGCGAGGAGGATGCTGTGAGGCTGCAGGGTGAGTTGGACAGGTTGGGTGAGTGGGCAGATGCATGGCAGATGCAGTAAAATGTGAATAAATATGACGTTATCCACTTTGGTGGCAAGAACAAGAAGGCAGATTATTATCTGAATGGTGTCAGATTAGGAAAAGTGGAGGTGCAATGAGACATGGGTGTCCTTGTACACCAGTCAATGAAAGTAAGCATGCACGTACAGCAGGCAGTGAAGAAAACTAATGGCATGTTGGCCTTCATTGTGAGAGGATTGGAGTTTAGGAGCAAGGAGGTCCTACTGCAGTTGTGCAGGGTCCTGTTGAGGCCACACCTGGAAAATTGTGTGCTGTTTGTTCTCCTAATTTAAGGAGGGACATTCTTGCTATTGAGGGAGTGCAGTGTGGGTTCATCAGGTTAATTACCGGGATGGCGGAACTGACATATGATGAAAGAATGTATCACAAAATGCTGGAGTAACTCAGCAGGTCAGGCAGCATCTAGGAGAGAGGGAATGGGTGACGTTTCGGGTCGAGACCCTTCTTCAGCCTGATTTTAAATGGGTCGACTGGGCTTGTATTCACTGGAATTTGATAGGATCTTATAGAAACATGTAAAATTCTTTAGGGATTGGAGAGGTTAGGTGCAGGAAAATTGTTCCCGATGTTGGGGGAGTCAGAACCAGGGGTTATAGTTTAAGAATAAAAAGTAGGCCGTGATCATATTGAATGACGGTGCTGGCTCGAAGGGCCGAATGGCCTACTCCTGCACCTATTTTCTATGCAGCACCCGAGGTCAGGATCGAATCCGCTCACCAGAACTCGGAGACAGCAGCACTACTTGTGTCACTGCGCTGCCCTGTTATTACACGCGTCACGGGGATCAAACCTGCACAAGATCAGGAAATCGAAACTTAAAAGCCTCACCAGAACTCCAGAAATCTTCTCTTTCTGTTGCTGCTCCATTTGCAGGATCCCTGATTTATCTTTTGTGAGAGACTGGATGGAAGCTTTAACCTGACCCTGCGATTGTGTTTGAAAATCGGAGAATAAAAGTGTTAGACAATAAAAACGGAATTAAACAATGATGCGATCAAAATCGGTTTGCTTTTACCTTGTGGTTTTCAACAGCTTCTTTAACCGGCATGAAGCTGTGAGACTTGTGTTCCCGCCCAGCTGCACAAACCACACAGATCAGCTTCTTGTCAGTTTCACAAAACAGCTTCAGTTCTTCCTGATGTTCCTCGCAGTGAAGTTTACTTTCCTTCTCTGTCCGATTCAGGCTCAGTGTTCGAGCTTTCTCAGCCAGTCTCGCCAAGGCCCAACTCACCCTGAGGGTGCGGTCTGTAAACACCTCTCTACATTCCGGGCAGCAGTTTCTCCCCTCCCTGTCCCAACTCTGTGTGATACAGGAGCGGCAGAAGTTGTGCCCACACTCCAGTGACACCGGATCGGTGAAGAAATCCAGGCAGATGGGACAAACTACCTCCTCAGTTAAACTCTCGACCTGTTCTTTCGAAGCCATTTTTTAACTCTGCCACTTCCTGGTTCAAAACGCATGTCCACTGCGCACGCTGCCGTCTAGAGGAATTAATGTAAATCTGACGCAAATGTACAACGTGAAGATGCAGAAACAAGGAACTGCAGATGCAGGGTTACAAATAAAGGTACAAAGTGCTGGAGTAAGTCAGTGGGTCAAGCAGCACATCTGGAGAACATGGACAGCTGATGTTTCGGGTCGGGTCCCTTCTTCAGACTGATTGTAGGGGGTGGGAGATGGAATAACGATGGGAGGAAGGGGGCAGGACAAAGCCTGGCTGGCAATAGGTTGACACAGTTGAGGGGGGAGAGGGAGGACACAGGTTTGTGGTGAGAGGTGCAAGATTTAATCGGGAACCTGAGGAACAACATTTTCACACAGAAGGTCGTGGGTGTCTGGAACAAGCTGCCAGAGGGGTAAGTGAGGCTGGACAACATCGTGGAGTGGAGTTGAAGCCCCGTTTCCTGAATAAAGAGGATACCTCCGAATCATCCCTCCTCCTCTTGCTCCACCTCCCCCTCACCTCTCTCCTCCTCTCCCAAATTCTCCTCCTCGCCCACTCCCTCTCCCCCTCCCCCTCTCCTCCTCTCTCTTTCAGCCTCCTCTCCCTCTCCCTGCACCTCCTCCTCCCCCTCTTCCTCTCCACCTCGCCCTCATCCCTCCTCTCCCTCGCCTCCTCCTCTCCTCCTCACCCCTCCAATTTTCTCTCCTCCTCTCCCTCACCCCTCCATTTCTCTCTCCTCCTCTCCCTCACCCCTCCATTTCCCTCTCCTCCTCTCCCTCACCCCTTCATTTCTCTCTCCTCCGCCACTCCGGGCCTCCAAGGCCGCCTCTCTCCGCAGCCGCTGCCGCTCCTTGTGGGGCCGCTGCCGGGCGGGGTCGGGTTCGGGGCCGCCGCTGCAGGCACGGCGGAGAGGGAGGGGGATGAGGGTGGATGAGGGTGGAGGAGGGGGGTGAGGAGCCGCCTCAACAGCGGGTCTCGGGTTGCCGCCGCCATCAGCGCCATGGGGTCTTGCTTCCATAATACCGGTTGCCATCAAAGCTGAAGTGAACAGTAATCAGTCGGTATGTGTAGGAAGGAACTGCAGATGCTGGTTTAAACCGAAGACAGACACAAAATCCTGGAGTAACTCAGCGGGACAAACAGCATCTCTGGAGAGAAGGAATGGGTGACGTTTCGTGTCAAGACACATTTTCAAACGGTCAGAATCGACCCGTGCGTTGGAAGGAACTGCAGATGCTGGTTTAAACCGAAGATTGAGTCTGAAGAAGGGTCTCGACCCGAAACGTCACCCATTCCTTCTCTCCAGAGATGCTGCCAGTCCCGCTGTGTTACTCCAGCTTTTGCGTCTATCTTCAGCAATCAGTCGGTGACAAGCTTTGAGTTTAAAGTCTGAAGATGTTAGAGGGGATGATTGAGGTGTAAGTGAGGAGAGAATCAGGCTGGCAGGTGGCATCACAGATCCTCATTACACAATAATCAGAAAAAAAGATAAGGTGTGAACAAGAGCTAGTTTAAAAGCATTAAATTCTCTCCAAGTAAGCTTCAGTAAGTTTTAGAGTCAAAGGTCTTTTATTGTCACATGTTCCAATTAAGTA
>NW_027602476.1:0-35000 GCF_053455715.1 Rhinoraja longicauda
TGAGTGTCCGATCTGTCGGAGGGGGGCAGGGATTCAGCAGTGTGTGATAGCTCGGGGGCACGTGTGTGGGAGGCTGGGTGTCATATTTGTGTGGCTACATGGGATCAGGGGTCAAGTGTGTGGGAACTGGGGTTCACGTGTGTGGGGGCTGTGGGTCGCATGTGTGCGTGGGGGCTGGGGTCAGGTTTATGGGGGGCTGGGTGTCATGTGTGTGCGGCTACTGGGGATCAGAGGTCAGGTGTGTGGGGACTGGGGTTCAGGTGTGTGGGGGTCTGGGGGTCTGGGGATCAGGTGAGTTGGGGTCTGGCGTGTGGGGAGACTGCGGGTCAGTTATGTGCGGGGGCTGTGGGTCAGTGGGTCAGCTGCGTGGGGGGTGAGGGGGCAGGTGTGCGACGGGGCTTTGGGCCACGTGTGTGGAGGTTGGGGCCAGGTGTGTGGGGGGGGGGCTGGCTGCCAGGTGCGTGGGGAGACTGCGGTTCAGGTGTATGGTGGATGGGGTCAGGTGTGTAGGGGTCTGGGGATCAGATGTGTGCGGGGATGTGGGCCAGTGGCTCAGGTGTGTGGGGGGTTGGTGTGTAATGGGTCTTTGGGCCATATTTTGGGCGGGTCGGAGGGCCAGATATGTTGGGCGGTGGTCAGGTTTGTGAGGGTCTGGTGGTTAGGTGTGTGGGGGTCTGGGGGTCAGATGTGTGAGGGAGCTGGGGGTCATGTGTGTGGGAGGTTGCCGGTATGGTTTCTGGGGGGATGGGGTTCAGGTGTGTGGGTGGGCTCAGGGTCAGGTGTGTGGGGAGTCAGGGGGTCAGCTGTGTGCGGGGCTGCGGCTCAGGTGTGTGGTAGGGGTGGGGGTCAGAGTTGCGGCGGGCTGAGGGGGTCAGGTTTTTGTAGGGCTTAGGTCAGGTGTGTTGGGGATTGGAGTTCAGGTGTGTGCGGGGCTGGAGTTCACGTGTGTGGGGGCCTGAGGGACAGGTGTTGGTGGGTCTGTGTGACAATTTGTTCAGATGTGTGGGGAGCAGTTGGTCAGGTGCGTGGGTGGTAGAGAGGGTCAGGTTTGTGGGGGAATGGGGATCAGTTGTGTGTGCGGGGGAAAGTGGGTCTGTGTGTCAGATGTGTGAGGGGTGTGTGTGCCAGGTGTGTGATGGGGCTTTGGGTCGAATGTTGGGGGGGGTCAGTGGGTCAGATGTGTTGGGGGGCTGGGGGTCAGGGTTGTGGGGGCTGGGGGTAAGGTATGTGGGTGGCTGAGAGGGTCCGGTGAGTGGGGTGGCTGGGAGAGAGCTGTGTCGGGGGGTGACCTGTGGTTTAGGAGTGTGTGTGTAGCTGGGGGAACGTGTGTGGGAGCCTGGGTATCGTGTGTGTGACTACATGGGATCAGGGATCAGGTGTGTGGGGATTGGGGTTCAGGTGTGTGAGGACTGGGGTCACGTGTGTGTGGGGGGCCGGGGGGGCAGGTATGCAGGCGGCTGGAGGTCAGGTGTGTACGGGGTTGGGGTTCAGGTTTGTGGGGGTTTGATTGTCAGTTGTGTGGGGGGCTGGGGGTCAGGAGGTCAGGTGAGTGGGGGCTGGGTGTCTTGTGTGCGGGGGGACTGGGCATCAGGTATGTGTGGGTCTGGAGGTGAGGTGATTGTGGAGGTTGGGGTCAGATGTGTGTGGGGGGCTGTCTGTCAGGCTTGTGGGGGGCTGGGGGCAGGTTTGTGGGGGCATGGGGTCAGGTGTGTGGGTGGTTTGGTTATCAGGTGTGTGCGGGGGCTGTTGGTCATTGGGTCAGGTGTGTGAAGAGTGTGGGGGCCAGGTGTGTGATGGGGCTTTGGGTCAAATGTTGTGCGGGTCAGTGGGTCAGATGTGTTTGGCAGCTGGGGGTCAGGTATGTGAGGGTCTGGGGATCAGGTGTTTGGGGGTCTGGGGATCAGTTTTGTGTGGGGACATGGGGGTCCGGTTTCTTAAGGGTTTGAGGTGTGTGGGTGGGCTCAGGGTCAGGTGTGTGGGGAGTCATGGGGTCAGCTGTGTGCGGGGCTGGGGTTCAGGTGTGCGGTAGGGGTGGGGGTTAGAGGTGCGGGGGCTGAGGGGTCAGGTGATTGGAGTGATGAGGTTGGGGTTGGAGTTGAGGTGTGCGCGGGGCTGGAGTTCACGTGTGTGGGGGGCTGAGGGACAGGTGTCCGGGGGTCTGGGTGACAAGTTGTTCAGGTGTGTGGGGAGCAGTTGGTCAGGTGTGTGGGGGGTCGAGGGGGTCAGTTGTGTAACGGGGTGGTTTGCAGCTGGGTGGGTGGGGTGGTTGAGGCGTGTAGGGGGCGGCTGATGGGGACTTGTGTGGGGTGCTGGGTGTTATGTGTGTGCGGCTTCTGAGGTTCAGAAGTCAAGTGTGTGGGGACTGGGATTGTGGGGGCAGGGTTCACGTGTGTGTGGGGGGGCTGGGGTCAGGTGTATGGGGGCTGGGTTTCAGGTGTGGAGGGCTCTGGGTCAGGGGGTTAGACGTGTGGCGGTCAGGGCGTCAGGTGAGTGGGGGCTGGGGGTCAGGTAAGCAGGAGGCTGGGGTCAGATGTGCGGGGGAACTGGGGGTCAGGTATTTGGGTGACGGGAGTGAGGTGAGTTTGGAGGTTGGGGTCGGTTGTGTGTTTAGGGAGGGCTGGCTGTCAGGTGCGTGGGGGCTGAGGTCAGGTTTGTGGTGGGATGGGGGTCAGCTGTGTGTGCGGGGGATGTGGGTCAGTGGGTAAGGTGTGTGAGGGTGTGGGGGCCAGGTGTGTGATGGGACTTTGGGTCAAATGTTGGGGGGGTCAGTGGGTCAGATGTGTTGGGCGTCCGTGGGTCAGGTTTGTGAGGGGCTGGGGGTCAGGTGTGTGGGGGTTTGGGAGTCTGCTGTGTGTGGGGAGCGAGGGGTCATGTGTGTGGGGGTCTGGTGGACAGTTGTTTGAGAGTCCTGTCGGTCAGGTGTGTGAGGGGCTGGGTTTCAGGTGGAGGGGTGAGGTTCAGGTGTGTGGGGTCTGAGGGGGTCATGTGTGTGTAAGGCTAACGCCAGGTGTGTTGGGAGCAGGGGGCAGTTGTGTAGGGGCTGATGGGGTCAGGTTTGGGGAGGGTTAGGCGTCAGCTGTGTGCGGGGCTGGGGCTCAGGTGTGTGGGAGGCCTGGGGTCAGGTCTGTGGGGGGATGGGAGTCAGGTGTGTGTGGGGGGGGCTGAGGGGATCAGTTGTGTGGGGGGGGCTTGGGGTCAGCAATGTGGGCGGAGCTGATGTGGTCAGGTTTGTGGGGGGCTGGTGTTCAGGTGTGTACGGGGCTGGTGTTCAGGTGTGTCTTACGGGTGGGGGTCAGGGGTCTGGGGGGCTGTGGGGGTCAGGCTTGTGGGGTGGCTGGGAGTCCGGTGTGTGGGGGCTGAGGTGGTCAGGTGTGTGCATGGCTGAGGTCTGGTGTGTTGGGGGCAGGGTGTCAGGTGTGTGGGGGTGAGGGGGTCAGGTGTGTGTAGCGCTGGGAGTCAGGTGTGTGGAGGGCTGCGAATCAGGCGTGTAGGGTAGGTGCTGTCGGGGTCAGGTGTGTGGGAGGCTGGGTTTCAGGTGTGTGCGGGGCTGGGGTTCAGGTGTGTGGAGGGGGGCTATGGGACAGGTGTCCGGGCGGCTGGGTGACAAGTTGGTCAGGTGTATGAGGGGCTGCGTGTCAAATGTGGGGGGGCTGGGAGTCAGGTGAGGAGGACTGGGGTCAGGGGTGTGGGGATCTGGGTATCAGGTGTGTGAGGGGCTGAGTGTCAGATCTGTCGGTTGGGGGCTGTGGTTCAGGAGTGTGGGGTAGCTCGGGGGCACGTGTGTGGGAGGCTGGGTGTAATGTTTGTGTGGCTACATGGGATCAGTGGTGAGGTGTGTGGGGACTGGGGTTCAGGTGTGTGGGGGCTGTGGGTCACATGTGTGCGTGGGGGCTGGGGTCAGGTGTATGGGGGGGCTAGGTGACAGCTGTATTGGGGGCTGGATGTAAGGAATGTGCGGGGCTGGGAGACAGTCGTGTGGGACGGCTGTGGTTCAGGTCTGTGCGGGGCTTGGGTGGTGGGGGCAGTGTGGTGGGGGACAGGTGTGTGGGGGGCTGAGGGGGTCAGGTGCGTGGACGGCTGACGTCAAGTGTGTTGAGGGCAGGGGGTCAGGTGAGTAGGGGGCTGAGGAGGTCAGGTGTGTGGAGGGGGCTGGGATTCAGATGTGTCGGAGGGGTGGGGTTCAGGGGTGTGGGGGGCTGAGGCGGTCATGTGTGTGGGAGGCAGGGGTTCAGGTGTGTGGGAGGGCTGAGGGGGTCAGTTATGTGGGGAGGGTGTGAGGGGGTCAGGAGTGTGGAAGGCTGGGGTTCAGGTGCGTGCTTTGCTGGAGTTCAGGTGTGTGGGGGCTGAGGGACAGGTGTCCGGAGGGGGGTGGGTGACAAGTTGTTCAGGTGTGTGGGGAGCAATGGGTCAGGTGTGTGAGGGGGGGTGGTTGTCAGGTGTGTGGGGGCTGGGTGTTCGGTTTGTGATGGTGTCAACTGTGTGGGGGGGGGGATTCAGGTGTGTAGGGGGCTGAAGGGGTCAGGCTGGGACGCACGTGTGTGGGGTTGGGGTCAGGTGTGTGTATGGGGGCTGGCTGTCAGGTGCGTGCGGGGCTAGGGGTCAGGTTTGCGGGGGGATGGTGGTCAGGTGTGTGTGCGGGGGCTGTGGATCGGTGGGTAAGGTGTGTGAGGGGTGTAGGGGCCAGGTGTGTGATGGGGCTTTGGGTCAATTGTTTGGGGGGTCAGTGGGTCAGGGTGTTGGGCGGTTGGTGGTCATGTGTGTGGGGGCTGGGTGGTCGGTTTGTGATAGTGTCAACTGTGTGGGGGGGGGATTCAGGTGTGTAGGGGGCTGAAGGGGTCAGGTGTGTGGGCGCTGAGGGCGTCGGGTGTATGGGGGGCTGTGGGTTCAGGTGTATGCGGCGCTGGAAGTCAGGTGTGTCGGAGGGGTGGGGTTCAGTGGTGTGGGCAGCTGAGGCGGTCAGGAATGTGGGGGTCTAGAAGTGAGGTGTGTGTGGAGGTTGGGGTCAGTTGTGTGTGGGGGGGGCAGGCTGTCAGGTGCGTGGGGGCAGGTTTGTGGGGGGATGGGGTCAGATGTGTGGGGGTCTGGGGATCAGGTGTGTGCGGTGCTGTGGGTCAGTGGGTCAGGTGTGTGAGGGGTGTGGGGGCCAGGTGCGTGATGGGGCTTTGGATCAAATGTTGCGCGGGTCAGTGGGTCAGATGTGTTGGGCGGCTGGGGGTCAGGTTTGTGAGGGGCTGGGGATCAGGTGTGTGGGGGCAGTTGGGCAGCTATGTGGGGGGGCTGTGGGGGTCAGATGTGTGGGGGCTGGGGTTCTGCTGTGTGCGTGGCATGAGTTCAGGTGTGTGGGGGGCTGGGGAAAAGTTATCCGGGGTTTGGGTGACGATTTGGTCAGGTGTGGGGTGTCTGTGGGTCAGGTGTGTGCGGGGGCTGTGCGTCAGAGTGTCAGGTGTGTGGGGGTCTGGGGATCAGGTGTGTGCGGGGGCTGTGGGTCAGTGGGTCAGGTGTGTGAAGAGTGTGGGGACCAGCTGTGTGATGGGGATTTGGGTCAAATGTTGGGCGGGTCAGTTGGTCAGATGTGTTGGGCGGCTGGGGGTCAGGTTTGTGAGGGGCTGGGGGTCAGGTGTGTGGGGGTCTGGAGATGAGGTGTGTGTGGAGGTTGGGGTCAGGTTTGTGTGGGGGGACTGGCTGTCAGGTGCGTGCGGGCGGCAGAGTTGTGGGGGATGGTGTCAGGTGTTTGGGGATCTGGGGATCAGGTGTGTGCGGGGGCTGTCGGTCAGTGGGTCAGGTGTGTGAAGGGTGTGGGGGCCAGGTGTGCGATGGGGCTTTGGTCAACTGTTGGGCGGGTCAGTTGGTCAGATGTGTTGGGGTCTGGATGTCAGGTGTGTGTGCGGAGCTGGGGGTCATGTGTGTGGGAGGCTGGTGGGCCTGTTTCTGGGGGTCTGGGGTTCAGGGGTGTGGGGGTGTCAGGGTCAGGTATGTGGGGAGTCAGGGGTCAGCTGTGTGCGGGGCTGGGGTTCAGGTGTGTGGTAGGGGTGGGGTCAGAGGTGCGGGGGCTTAAGGGGTCAGGTTTCTAGAGGGCTGAAGACATGTGTATTGGGGGCAGGGTTCAGGTGTGTGGGGGGGCTGGGTTTCAAGTGTGTCGAGGTGGGCTCCGGTTCAGGAGTGTGGGGGAGCTGGGGGGCACGTGTGTTGGAGTCTGGGTGTCATGTGTGTCTGGCTACATGGGTCAAGTTCAGGCGTGTGGGGCTTGGGGGTCATATGTGTGAGGGCTGTGCGCCACATGTGTTGCGTGGGGGCTGGGGTCAGGTGTATGGTGGGGCTGGGAGGTTCAGGTGTGTCGGAGGGGTGGGAGTCAGATGTGTGGGGGGCTGAGGGGGTCAGGTGTGTGGGGCGCTGAGGAGGTCAAGTGTGTGGGGGCTGTGGGTCAGGAGTGTGGGGGCTGTGGAACAGGTGTGTCGGGGCTGATTGGGTCAGGTGAGTGGGGGGCTGGGATTCGGGTGTGCAGAGGGCTGGGAGTCAGGTGTGTATAGGGATGTGTGTCAGGTGTGTCGGGGGGCTGGGGTTCAGGAGTGTGTGGGTTCAGGTGTGTCGGAGGGGTTTGTGTCAGGTGCGTGGGGGGCTGAGGGGGTCAGGTGTGCGGAGGTCTGACGTCACATGCTTTGGGGCTGGGATTCAGGTGTGTGGGGGGTTGAGTGGGTCAGGTGTGTGGGCGTTGAGGGGGTCAGGTGTATGGAGGACTGTGGGTTCAGGGGTATGCGGGGCTGGTGGTCAAGTGTGTCGGATGGGTGTGGTTTAGGAGTGAGGGGGCTGAGGCGGTCAGGTGTGTGGGGGGTTGGAGGTGAGGTGTGTGTGGAGGTTGGGGTCAGATGTGTGTGGGGGGACTGGCTGTCAGGTGCGTGGGGGCAGGTTTGTGTGGGGGATGGGGTCAGGTGTGTGGGGGTCTGGGGATCAGGTGTGTGCGGGGGCTGTGGGTCAGTGGACCAGGTGTGTGAAGGGTATGGGGGCCAGGTGTGTGATGGGGCTTTGGGTCAACTGTTGGACGGGTCAGTGGGTCAGATGTGTTGGGCGGCTGGGGATCAGGTTTGTGAGGGGCTGGGGGTCCGGTTTGTGGGGGTCTGCGGGTCAGGTGTGTGGTGGTCTGGATGTCAGGTGTGTGTCCGGAGCTGGGGTTCATGTGTGTGTGTGGCAGGTGGTCCTGTTTCTGGGGGTCTGGGGTTCAGGTGTGTGGCGGGGCTCAGGGTCAGGTGTGTGGGGAGTCAGGAAGTCAGCTGTGTGCGGGGCTGGGATTCAGGTGTGTGGTAGGGGTGGGGTCAGAGGTGCGGTGCCTGAGGGTGTCAGGTTTCTGGAGGGCTGAGGTCAGGTGTATTGGGGCAGGGGGTCAGGTGTGTGGCGGGGCTGGGTGTCATCTGGTTTTCAAGTGTGTCGGGGTGGGATCTGGTTCTGTGGGGGCTCTGTGGGGGAGATGGGGGGCATGTGTGTTGGAGTCTGGGTGTCATGTGTGTCTGGCTACATGGGA
Organism: Rhinoraja longicauda; assembly: GCF_053455715.1. NCBI lineage: Eukaryota > Metazoa > Chordata > Chondrichthyes > Rajiformes > Arhynchobatidae > Rhinoraja > Rhinoraja longicauda. Next base: position 7,514 of record NW_027602476.1, read on the forward strand.
TCAAGGGTCAGGCGTGTGGGGATTGGGGGTCAGATGTGTGAGGGCTATGGGTCACATGTGTTGCGTGGGGGCTGGGGTCAGTTGTATGGTGGGGCTGGGTGTCATCTGCGTGGGGGGCTGGGGGTCAGGTGTGTGCGGGTCTGGGGGGTTCAGGTGTGTCGAAGGGGTGGGGTCAGATGTGTGGGGGGCAGAGGGGGTCAGGTGTGTAAGGCGCTGAGGGGGTCAAGTGTGTGTTGGGCTGTGGGTCAGGAGTGTGGGGGGCATGGGTCAGGTGTGTGGGGGGCTGAGTGGGTCAGGTGAGTGGGGGGGCTGGGAGTCAGGTGTGTAGAGGGCTGGGAGTCAGGTGTGTAGAGGGCCGGGTGTCAGGTATGTCGGGGGGGGGCTGGGGTTCAGGGTTGTGTCTATGGGGCACGTCTATGGGAGGCTGGGTGTTATTTGTGTGTGGCTACATGGGACCAGGGATCAGGTGTGTGGGGACTCGAGTTCGGGTGTGTGGGGGCTGTGGGTCACATGTGTGCGTGGGGGCTGGGGGGCTGGGTGTCAGCAGTGTGGGAGCTGGTGGTCAGGCATGTGCGGGGCTGGGGGTCAGGCGTGTGGGACGGCTGGGGTTCATGTGTGTGCGGGGCGGGGATTCAGGTGTGTCGGAGGGGTGGGTGTCAGGTGTGTGGGGGCTGAGGGGGTCAGGTGTGCGGAGGTATGACATCACATACGTTGTACCTGAGGTGTGTGTGGGGGGACTGGCTGTCAGGTGCGTGGGGGCAGGTTTGTGGGGGATGGGGTCAGATGTGTGGGCGTTGAGGGGGTCAGGTGTATGGGGGACTGTGGATTCAGGGGTATGCGGGGCTGGAAGTCAAGTGTGTAGGAGGGGTGGGGTTTAGGGTTGAGGGGGGGCTGAGGCTGTCAGGTATGTGGGGGTCTGGAGGTGAGGTGTGTGTGGAGGTTGGGGCAGGTGTGTGTGGGGGGACTGGCTTTCAGGTGCGTGGGGGCAGGTTTGTGGGGGATGGGGTCAGGTGTGTGGGGATCTGGGGATCAGGTGTGTGCGGGGGCTGTCGGTCAGTGGGTCAGGTGTGTGGGGTCTGGGGATCAGGTGTGTGCGGGGGCTGTGGGTCAGTGGGTCAGGTGTGTGAAGCGTGTGGGGGCCAGGTCTGTGATGGGGCTTTGGTCAACTGTTGGGCGGGTCAGTGGGTCAGATGTGTTGGGCGGCTGGGGGTCAGGTTTGTGAGGGGCTGGTGGTCAGGTGTGTTGGTGTCTGCGGGTCAGGTGTGTGGGGATCTGGATGTCAGGTGTGTGTGCGGAGCTGGGGGTCATGTGTGCGGGAGTCTGGTGGTCCTGTTTCTGGGGGGCTGGGGTTCAGGTGTGTGGGGGGGGCTCAGGGTGAGGTTTGTGGGGACTCAGGGGGTCAGCTGTGTGCGGGGCTGGGGTTCAGGTGTGTGGTAGGGGTGGGGTCAGAAGTGCGGGGGCAGAGGGGGTCAGGTTTCTGGAGGGCTGTCAGTTGTATTGGGGGCAGGGGGCAGGTGTGTGTGGGGGGGGGCTGGGTTTCAAATGTGTTGGGGTGGCCTCTGGTTCAGGAGTGTGGGGGAGTTGGGGGGCACGTGTGTTGAGGTCTGGGTGCATTTGTGTCTGGCAACATGGGATCAAGGGTCAGGCGTGTGGACATTGGGGGTCAGATGTGTGAGGGCTGTGCGCCACATGTGTTGCGTGGGGGCTGGGGTCAGGTGTATGGTGGGGTTGGGTGTCAGCTGTGTGGGGGGCTGGAATTCAGGTGTGTGCGGGGCTGGGGGGTGCAGGTGTGTCGGGGGGGTCAGATGTGTGGGTGGCTGAGGGGGTCAGGTGTGTGGAGGGCTAACGTCACATATGTTGGGGCAGTGGGTTCAGGTCTGTGGGGGGCTGAGGGGGTCATGTGTGTAGAGTCGCTGGGAGTCAGGTGTGTAGGGGTTTAGGGGCTGGTGTGTGGGGCGCTGATCGGGTTAGTTGTGTGGGGGCTGTGGGTTCAGGTGTATGCGGGGCTGGACTTCACGCATCGGAGGTGTGGGGTTCAGGGGTGTGGGGGCTGATGCGGTTAGGTGTTTGGGGGCTGTGATTCATGTGCGTAGGGGGGCTGGGGGTCAGCTATGTGGGCGGGGGGGCTGAGGGTGTCAGGTGTGTGTGGGGAGGGCTGGGGTTCAGGTACGTACGTGGCTGGAATTCATGTCTGTGGTGGGGCTGAATGACATGTGTCCGGGGGCTTGGTGACAAGTTCTTCAAGTGTGTGTGGATTAGTGTGTCATGTGTGTGGGGGGTTGAGGGGGTCAGTTGTGTGGGGGAGGGTGGGGTGTCAGATGTGTGGAGGGCTGGGGGCCAGCTGTGTGGGGGGCTGGTTGTCAGGTGTGTGTGGGGGGCGTGGTCCAGTCGTGTGGGGGGGGGGTCTAGATGGCACGTGTGTGGGAGGCTGAGTGTCATGTGTGTGTGGTTACTGGGGTACAGAGGTCAGAGGACTGGGGTTCAGTTTTGTAGGGCTGGGGTCACGTATGTGTGGGGGCTGGGGTAAAGGTGTCCAGGTGTTGGGTGACGAGTTGGTCAGGTGTGTGGGGGGCTGTGGGTCAGGTGTGTGGGGCGCTGATGGTGTCAGGTATGTGGGGGGTGCTGAGTGAGTCAGGTGAGTGGGGGGGCTGGGAGTCAGGTGTATAGAGGGCTGGGAGTCAGGTGTTTAGAGGGCTGTGTGTCAGGTGTGTCGGGGGGCTCTGTGGTTCGGGAGTGTGTGGGTAGCTGGGCGGCACGTGTGTGGGAGGCTGGTGTTATGTGTGTGTGGCTACATGGGATCAGGGATCAGGTGTGTGGGGACCTTGGTTCAGGTGTGTGGGGACTCTGAGTCACATGTGTTCGTTGGGGCTGGGGTAACGTATGGGGGGCTGTGTGTCAGCTGTGTGGGGGGCTGGTGGTCGGCTATGTGCGGGGCTGCGAGACAGGCGTGTGGGACGGCTGGGGTTCAGCTGTGTGCGGGGCGGGGGTTCAGGTGTGTCGTAGGGGTGGGTGTCAGGTGTGAGGGGAGCTGAGGGGGTCAGGTGTGCGGAAGGCTGACGTCACGTGCGTTTTGGCAGGGGGTCAAGTTGGCGCTGAGCGGGTTATGTGTTTGGGGGGCTGTGGGTTCAGGTGTATGCGTGGGCTGGAGGTCATGCGTGTCGGAGGGGTGGTGATTAGGGGTGAGGAGGGCAGAGGAGGTCAGGTATGTGGGGGTCTGGAGGTGAGGTGTGTGTGGAGGTTGGGGACAGGTGTGTGTGGGGGGACAGGCTGTCAGGTGCGTGGGGCAGGTTTGTGGGGGATGGGGTCAGGTGTGCGGGGGTCTGGATGTCAGATGTGTTTGTGGAGCTGAGGGTCATGTGTGTGGGAGGCTGGAGGTCCTGTTTCTGGGGGGTCTGGGTTTCAGGTGTGTTGATGGGTTCAGGGTCAGGTTTGTGGGGTGTCAGGGGGTCAGCTGTTGGCGGGGCTGGGGTTCCGGTGTGTGGTATGGGTGGAGCAGAGGTGAGGGAGGGCTGAGGGGGTCAGGATTCTGGAGGGCTGAAGTCAGGTGTGTTGGGGGCAGGGGGTCAGGTGTGTGGGGGGCTGGGGATCGGGTGTGTGCGGGGGCTGTGGGTCAGTGGGTCAGGTGTGCGAAGGGTGTGGGGCCTGGTGTGTGATGTGGCTTTGGGTCAACTGTTGGGCGGGTCAGTGGGTCAAATGTGGTGGGCGGCTGGGGGTCAGGTTGTGAGGGGCTGGGGGTCAGGTTTGTGGGGGTCTGCGGGTCAGTTGTGTGGGGGTCTGGATGTCAGGTGTGTGTGCGGACTGGGGGTCATGTGTGTGTGTGGCTGGTGGTCCTGTTTCTGGGTGTCTGGGGTTCAGGTATGTGGTGGAGCTCAGGGTCAGGAGTGTGGGGAGTTCAGGTGTCAGCTGTGTGCGGGGCTGGAGTTCAGGTGTGTGGTAGGGGTGGTGTCAGAGTTGCGGGGTCTGAGGGGGTCGGGTTTCTGGAGGGCTGAGGTCAGGTGTATTGGGGCAGGGGGTCAGGTGTGTGGTGGGGCTGGTTTTCAAGTGTGTCGGGGTGGGCTCTGGTTCAGGAGTGTGGGGGTGATGGGGGAACGTGTGTTGGAGTCTGGGTGTCATGTGTGTCTGGCTACATGGGATCAAGGGTCAGGCGTGTGGGGATTGGGGGTCAGATGTGTGAGGGCTATGGGTCACATGTGTTGCGTGGGAGCTGTGGTCATGTGTATGGTGGGGCTGGGTGTCACCTGCGTGGGGAGCTGGAGGTCAGGTGTGTGCGGGGCTGGGGTGTTCGGGTGTGTCGAAGGGGTGGGAGTTAGATGTGTGGGGGGCTGAGGGGGTCAGGTGTGTGAGGCGCTGAGGGTGTCAAGTGTGTGGGGGGCTGTGGGTCAGTAGTGTTGGGGGCTGTGGGTCAGGTGTGTGGGGGCCTGAGTGTGTCGGTGAGCGGTGGGGCTGGGAGACAGGTGTGTAGGGGGCTGGGAGTCAGGTGTGTAGAGGGCCGGGTGTCAGGTGTGTCGGGGGGGGGTGGCTGGGTTTCAGGATTGTGTGGGTAGCTGGGGGGCACGTCTGTGGGAGGATGGGTGTTATTTGTGTGTGGCTACATGGGACCAGGGATCAGTTGTGTGGGGGGTCAGGTGTGTGGGGGGCTGGGTGTCAGGTGTGTGTGGGGGTGCTGGGTTTCAGCTGTGTCGTGGTGGGCTGTGGTTCAGGAGTGAGGGGGAGCTGTGTGGGAGTCTGGGTGTCAAGCGTGTCTGACCACTTGGGATAAAGGGTCAGGCGTGTGGGGACTGGAGGTCAGATGTGTGAGGGCTGTGGGTCATATATGTTGCGTGGGGGCTGGGGTCAGGTGTATGGTGGGGCTGGGTGTCAGCTGTGTGGGGGGCTTGAGGTCAGGTGTGTGCGGGGCTGGCGGGTTCAGTTGTGTCGGAGGAGTGGGGGTCAGATGTGTGGGGGGCTTAGGGGGTCAGGTGTGTGGAGGGCTAACTTCACGTGTGTTAGGGCACGGGGTTCAGGTGTGTGGGGGTCTGAGGGGGTCATGTGTGTGGGGCGGCTGGCAGTTAGGTGTGGGGGGGGGGGGGGGGCTGAGGGGCAGGTGTGTGGGGTGCTGATGGGGTTAGTTGTGTGGGGGCTGTGTGTTCAGGTGTACGTGGGGCTGGAGTTCACTTGTATCGGAGGGGCGGGGTTCAGGGGTGTGGGGGACTGATGCGGTTAGGTTTGTCGGGGGCTGGAATTTAGGTGCATGTGGGGGCTGGGGTCATCTATGTGGGGGGGGCTGAGGGTGTCAGGTGTGTGTGGGGGGGGCTGGGGTTCAGGTGCGTGCGTGGCTGGAGTTCAGGTGTGTGGGGGCTGAGGGACAAGTGTCTGGGATGCTTGCTGACAAGTTGTTCAGGTGTCTGGTGATTAATGTGTCAGGTGTGCGTGGGATTCAGGGGGTCAGGTGTGTGGGGAGGCTGGGGTGTCAGGTGTGTGGAGGGCTGGGGGCCAGCTGTGTGGGGGCTGGTTGTCAGGTGTGTGTGGGGGCGTAATTCAGGCGTGTGGGGGGTGGCGGCTGAATGGCGCGTGTGTGGGGGGCTGGGTGTCATGTGTGTGTGATTACTGGGGTTCAGAGGTCAGGATACTAGAGTTCAGGTGTGTGGGGGGGGGGCTGTGGTTCAGGAGGTGGGGGGGCACGTGTGTGGGGGGCTGTGGTCATGTTTAGGAGAGTCAGAGGGTCAGACGTGTGGGGTCTGGGCGTCAGCTCTGTGTGGGGGGTCTTAGGGGGTCAGGTGTGGGGGGGGCAGGTGTCAGGTGTGGGGGGTGAAGGGGTCAGGTGCTGTGTGGGGTGGGATTCTTATGTGTGGTGGGCCGAAGGAGTCAGAAATGTGGGGAGCTGATGGGGTCAGGTGCGTGGGGGCTGGGGGTCAGCTATGTGGGATGGGTTGAGAGTTTCAGGTGTGTGGGGGGCTGGGGTTCACGTGTGTGCGGGGCTGGGGATCAGGTGTGTGGTGGGGGGCTGGGTGACAGGTGGCATGGGGGCTGGTTGACATGGTGGTCAGGTGTGTGGGGGGCTGAGTGGGTCAGGTGTGTGGGGGGATGGGAGTCAGGTGTGTGGGGGGCTGGGTGTCAGGTGTGTTGGGGGTTGTGGTTCAGGAGTGTGGGGGGGGCTGGTGGGCACGTGTTTGGTGGGGTGGGTGTCATGCGTTTGTGGCTACTGGGGATCAGGGGTCAGGTGCTTGGGGACTGGGATTCAGGTGTGTGGGGGCTGGGGGTCACGTGTTTGTGGGAGGGCTCGTGTCTGGTGTATGGGGGGCTGGGTGTCAGGTGTGTGGGGGCTGGGTGCCAGGTGTGTGTGGGGGGGCTGGTTGTCAGTTGCGTGGGGGGGCTGGGTTTCAGGTGTATGGCGGGCTTGGTGTCAGATATGTGGGGAGGCTGGGTGTCAGTTGCGTGGGGGGCTGTGGTTCCGGATTGGGGGGGTGCTGGGGCACGTGTGTGGAGGGCAGGGTGTCATGTGTGTGTGGCTACTGGGGATCAGGGGTCAGGTATGTGGGTGCTGGTGTCATGTGTAGGGGAGTGAGGGGGTCAGGCGTGTGGGGGCTGGTCGTCAGCTATGTGTGCGGGGCTCAGGGGCCAGGTGTGTGGGGGGCTGGGGTTCAGGTGTGTACGGGGCTGGAGTTCAGTTTGTTGGAGGGGTGGGGTTCAGATGTGTGGGGGACTGAGGGTTCAGGTGTGTGGAGGGCTGACATCAGGTGTGTTGGGGGCTGGGGATAAGGTATATGGAGGGCTGGTGGTCGGCTATGTGGGAGGGGTGTACTGAGGGGTCAGGTATGCGGGGTGCTGGGGTTCAGGTGTGTGGGTCTGGAGTTCAGGTGTGTGCGCGGTTGGGTTTCAGGTGTGTGGGGGGCTGACGGACAGGTGGCCGGGGGGCTGGGTGACAAGGTGTTCAAGTGTTGGGGGGTCAGGTATGTGGGGGACTGAGTTGGTCAAGTGTGTGTGGGGGGGCTGGGAGTGAGCTGTGTGCGGGGTTGGAGGTCAGGTGTGTCGGAGGGGTGTGGTTCAGGTTTGTGGGGTCTGGGGGCCATGTGTGTGGCGGGGGCAGGGGGGCACATATGTTAGGGGCTTGGTGGCATGTGTGTGTGACTACTGGGGTTCAGAGGTCAGGTGTGAGGGGACTGGTGTTCAGGTGTGTGGGAGCTGGGGTCACATGTGTGCGGGACTGGGGTTCGGGTTTATGGGGGGGCTCGTTATCAGTTGTGTGGGGGGACTGAGGGGTCAGGTACGTGGGGACTGGAGGCGAGGTGTGTGTCTGGGATGGGGTCAATTGTGTGTGGGGGCTGGCTGTCAGGTGCGTGCGGGCCAGGATTCAGGTGTGTGGGGGTCTGGGGATCAGGTGTGTACGGGGGCTATGGGTCAGTGGGTCAGGTGTGTGGGGTTCTGGGGGCCAGGTGGATGGTGGGTGGTCAGTGGGTCAGATATGTTGGGCGGCTGGGGGTCAGGTGTGTGGTGGTCTGGGAGTCAGGTGTGTGGGGATGTGGTGGCCAGGTGTGTGATGGGGTTTTGCGTCAAATTTTGGGGGGGTCAGTGTGTCAGATGTGTTGGGCGGCTGGGGGTCAGGTTTGTGGAGGGCTGGGAGTTAGGTGTGTGTGGATCTGGGGGTCTGGTGTGTGGGGGGAGCAAGTGTTCATGTGTGTGGGAGGATGGGGTCCGGTTTGTGGGGGGCTGTGGTTCAGGTGTGTGGGGGAATCAGTGTCAGGTGTGTGGGGAGTCAGGGGGTCAGCTGTGTGCGGGGCTGGGGTTCAGTTGTGTGGAAGGGGTGAGGGTCAGGGGTGTGGGGGGCTGAGCGGGTCAGGTCTGAGCACTGGTGTGTTGAGGGCATGCGGTCAGGTGTGTGCGGGGCTGGAGTTCTGGTGTGTGCGGGGCTGGGGTTCAGGTGCGTGGCGGGTGGCTGGGGACATGTGTCCGGGGGGCTGGTTGACATGGTGGTCAGGTGTGTGGTGGGGGGATGGGGGTCATGTCTGAGGGGGTCATGTGCGTGGGGGGAATGGGAGTCCGGTGTGTGGGGGGCTGGGTGTCAGGTGTGTTGGGGTCTGTAGTTCAGGAGTGTGGGGTGATGGGTGGGGGTTGTGGACTGTGTTCAGGTGTGTGTGGGGGGCTGGCGGTCAGTTTTGTGGGGGGCTGGTTGTCAGTTGAGTGCGGGGCTGGTGGTCAGGTTTGTGGGGGACCGGGTGTGAGGTATGTGGGAGACTGGGGGTGAGATGTATGAGGGTCTGGGGATCAGGGAGTCAGGTGTGTGGGGGACAGGTGGTCATGTCTGTGGGGGGCTGTGGTCATGTGTGTAGGGGTCAAGGTGTCAGGCGTGTGGAGGGATGGGCGTCAGCTGTGTGCGTCGCTGGGGTTTATGTGTGTGGGGGGCTGGGCGGCAGGATTGTGGGCAGACTAGGGGTCAGGTGTGTTTTAGTGTCAGGGGTTCAGGTATGTGGGGGCTGCGCGTCAGGTGTGTAGGTGGGCTGGGGTCAGGTGTGTGGGGCACCTGGGGTCGGACTCAGTGTCACATGTGTGGGGGGGCAAGTGTCAGGTGTGTGGCGGCATCGGGGGTCCGGAGCTCAGGTGTGTGGGGGAAGGGGATTTGGTGGTCGGGGGCTGGGGGTGACGTGCATGAGAGGGCAGGGGGTCAGTCGTGTGGGGGGCTGCGGGTAAGTGTGTTACATGCGTGGTGGGCGGGGTCACATCTGGAGGTCTCGAGGGTCAGGTGTGTGGGGGCAGAAGTGTGTGGGGTTGGTGTGCAGGTGTGTTGTGGGGCTGGGGGTCAGGTGTGTGGGGGTGCTGGGTTTCACGGGGTCACTTGTGTGGGGGCCGTGGGTCAGGTGTGTGGGGGATGGGGTTCAGGCGTTCAGGTGTGTTGGGGGGCTAGAAATGAGGTGTGTGGGAGTTGGCGGTCGGGTTTGTGTGTGGGGCGATGGGGTCAGGTGTGTGGGAGGTTAGAGGGTCAAGTGTATTGTGTGGCTTCGGGTCAGTTGTGTGAGGTAGACTGGGGTCAGGTGTGTGGGGTCAGGGTGTCAGGTTTGTGGGGTAGTCCTGGGGGTCAATTATGGAGGGACTAGAGCAGATATGTGAAGGGGGTCAGTGGGTCAGTTGTGTAGGGGGGGCTGGAGCCGATATGTTTGGCGTGGCTGGGCGTTAGCTGTGTGCAGGGATGGGGAACAGGTGCGTGCGGGGTCTGGGGATCATTTTGGGGGGCTGGGGGTCAGGTGTGTATAGGGGCTGAGGGTCAGGCATGTGTAGGTTCTGGGGTTGAGGTGTGTGTGGCGGCTGGTGTCAGGCGTGTGTGGGGTCTGGGGTAAGGTGTGTGGTGGGCTGGGGGGTCAGGTGTGTGCAGGGATGGGGAACAGGTGCGTGCGGGGTCAGAGGATCATGTGGGGGGGCTGGGGGCGAGGTGTGTGGGGGGCTGGGGGTAAGATGTGTGGTGGGCTGGACTTCAGGTGTGTGTGTGTGGGGGGTTCAGCTGTGTGTGGGGGGGTCGGTATGTGGGGGTGGCTGGGGAACAATTGTGTGCTGGGTTGGGGGTTAGGTCTGTAGGGGAGCTGGGGGTCAGGTGTTTGTGTGGTATGGGGGTGAGGTGTTTGGGGGGCTGGGGGACAGGTGCGGGAGTGGCAGTGGTTCAGGTGTGTGGGGGCTGGGGTTCAGGTGTGGGGGGGCTGGCGTTCAGATGTGTGGGGGGGGGGGGCTGTGAGGCAGGTGTGTGGGGGGACAGGGGGTCAGGTTTGGGGAGGACTGGGTGGTCAGGTTTGTGTGGGGTCAGGGGGTCAGGTGTGTGTGTGGGTCAGGGGGTCAGGTGTGTGGGGAAGCTGGGGGTCGGTCTCGAGGTCACTTGTGGGGGGCCAGGTGTAGGGTGTGCGGCGGGATGGGCGTCAGGAGGTCAGGTGTGTGTGTGGGGCAGGGGATTTGGTGTGTGGGGGGCTTGGGTCACGTGTAGGAGGGAGCAGGGGTTCAGTTGTGTGTGGGGGCTGGTGTTCAGGTGTGTGGGGGGCTGTGGGGTCAGGTGTGCGAGGGGGCTGGGGGTCAGTTGTGTGGGGGCTGGGTTTCACGGGGTGACTTGTGTGGGAGCTGGGGTTCGAGTGTGTGGGGGATGAGGTACAGGCGGTCAGATATGTTGGGGGTCTGGCGGTCAGGTGTTTGTGTGGGGGGGGGATACGGGGAGATAGGGTGTGGGGGGAGGGGTAAAATGAGGGTTAGTGGGAATGGGAGGGTGAGGGGGGAGTGGATGTGTTGGGAAGACAGCGAAGGAGCCAAGGAGAGAGATGGGTGGGATGGTTGGGGGAGGGGGATTGGTAGTGGGAGTCCGGTGGAGAATGGGAACGGGAGGTAGGGGGCGAGCGGAGGGAGGGTAATTTGCTAATCTACAGTTCCTGCATCTAACCCCCAACTTTGTCGCCTTGTAGCCGCAGCCCCGGCGCCCAGTCTCTGCCACAGAAGGGAGAACAAAGGGACTCAGTCCTCGGGGAGTTGCGGACGAACAGCGATACAACGGACACAAGTTTATCCAGTGGGGCATCTCCACAAACGCTCACTGCCCACACACTGGTCAATGAAGTGGCGGACATATTGTCACCGCTCCGGACTGTGAATCAGTCTGCCACAGTTTCAATGGCAATCGTTGCTTTGGGCGGGACTTGCAGCAGCAGGTAAACAACACCGCAGCCAGATTTCCACACAAAGGAAACCTGCCCCGACCCTCCCACTAACCTGCCGCCGCTCCCCGTCTCTATTGGAAACCGCCGCCTCAGCCAGAGAGTTGTGGGCGGGCGCGGATTACAACTGGGCTCACAACACACAACTAGTTATACAGCGAGCTGCAGAACAAAGGGAGCAGGGAACAGCACAGCACATAAACAGAAGCTGGGAACATAGAACTACAGGCGCTGGTTAATACACACAAGGCCACTGTGTACCAAAGAATGCGACACGTATAATCCCCAAACCGAAAAGCATGGGTGAACCGTGAGCTCCACTCCCAGGGGAAGCCCGAGTTTAATTTCCTTTAAACTAAACGATACAGCCGGGAAACAGGTCCTTCGGCCCACCGTGTCCGCTCTGACCAACGATACTGGAGTAACAGGACACACCACTCCGTTGAAATCGCCGATACTGAATTGCAATCCGCAAAGGAGCGGAGCGGCCGCCATGTTAGTAAGCGAAACCAGCCGTTCGCTGCGCCTCTCGCAGTGTAATCAGTTTTGTGGAAGAACAGTATCTGTGATGAAACCATTAAAATGCAGAATATATCACATCTACCAACTCTCATTTTGTTGTTATTTTTATTTTTAAATGTTTCCCCCCTGCTTAATTTATTATTTCTTACAATTTCTGCCCATTTCTCTCCCATCCTTCCTCCCCAGCCCCCTCTTTTGTGTAGTTTCCCTTGTATTGCTCAAACACACACTCTGCACAAATTTAACTTATTATATATATATATATAACGATACATATGATTGTGTGTTTGTGTGTGAGAGGCAAGATAGAGATAAATAGATCTCAAAGTTCGTCCTCATGGATCAGAAGCAACTTTGATTTAAAGCAACGCTCTATTTCCCTCTTCTTTTTATATTTCACATGATGTACAGAAATCATAAAGGCGATTCGACCTTTATGGCTTATACATAGACACACACACACACACACACACACACACACACACACACACACACACACACACACACACACACACACACACACACACACACACACACACACACACACACACACACACACACACACACACACACACACACACACACACACACACACACACACACACACACACATATATATATGTATATATATTTATATATAGTTTCTTCCTTCTGATTTCCTCTAATTATTTGTTTAGCAACCTTTTTCTTTCAATCTTTCTCTCTCTCTCCCTCTCCCTCTCCCTCCCTCTCTCTCTCACACACACTCACTCTCTGTATATATATAATCATAATCGTTATGACACATTACTCACCACAAGGTTCTCCCTATCATGATCACTGTTCTCTCACATACATTTCATTGGGGCCTACCCATACACATTAGCAATCAGTGACATCAAACTTATTTCCAGAAATCCTAATATTGTGAATAAAATAACTATGAACACATGCCAAGATATTTTTTTCTGATTCTTTTCATTCTATATTACTGGACCAGAAGCAGTTTGATTTAAAGCAACGCTCTATTTCCCTCTTCATCTTATATTTCACATGATGTACAGAAATCATAAAGGCGATTCGACCTAATACAGAAATCCTAACATTGTGAATAAAATAACTATGAACACATGCCAAGATATTTTTTCTCATTCTTTTCATTCTATATTAGTGTAATAAAATGTAATGCAGACATGCCTACAAAGATACAGAGGCGCTAGCTTTAGACATGAATATGTACATTGTTACCATAGTTTAGTTTTGAATTTAACATATCATTGAGGGGGTTGGTGCAATATAGTCTTAACTATAGGGACAGGGACGTCGCTGGAGCTTCTGGGAGCTACACCTGCAAGAACTGTGTCCAGGTGCAGCTCCTGAAGGGACGTGTGGTGGCGTTGGAGAGGCAGTTGAATGACCTCAGGGCCATCCGGGAATGCGAGAGTTTCCTCGACAGGACCTATTGTGAGGCTGTCACGCCACGGGTCCAGGTCGAGCGAAGGTGGGAGACTGTTTCAGGGGGGAGTGGACGAGGACTACAGGAGACCCCAGTGGCTGTGCCTATTGCAAATAGGCATACCCTCTTGGGAACTGTCGGGGCAGAAGACGTTTCCAGTCCGAGTGGCGGACCTGTTGGCAAGGATACTCAACAGGGGAGACCGAAGTCAGGAAGAGCCGTAGTGGTCGGTGACTCCATAGTCCGAGGGACGGACAGAAGATTCTGTGGCAGCAGGAGGGACTTGAGGATGGTCTGTTGCCTCCCTGGTGCCAGGGTTCAACACATCACGGACCGGCTTCAGAAAATCCTAGCGAGGGAAGGCGATCAACCTGAAGTCGTTGTGCATGTGGGCACGAATGACGTCGGGCGGAAGAGGAAGGAGGTGCTACAGCGGGAGTTTAGAGAGTTGGGAAAAACACTGAGAAGTAGGACGTCGAAGGTGGTTATCTCTGGACTGCTACCGGTACCTCGTGCTGGTGAGGCCAGGAACAGAGAGATAGAGGGTATGAATTTATGGCTGAGGGACTGGTGCAGAGAGCAGGGATTTCGATTTCTGGACCACTGGGATCTCTTCTGGGCTAGGGGTGACTTGTACAAAAGGGACGGGTTACATCTTAACAGCAGTGGGACAAACATTCTGGCAGGCAGGTTTGCTAGTGTGACACATGTGGCTTTAAACTAAGTAGTGGGGGGGAGGGGTTAACAAATTGTGAATACGAAGATGAGGTAAAAGGGAATGCAGGAGATATTGCAAAAGACTCTCGGAAGAATGGGAACAGAAGTTCTAGAGGGGAAAAGAAATTAAGGGCAGGGCCAATTGTGACCGATGTGAGAGGGGAGGTAAATACAGAAGTTAAAGTGTTGTACTTAAATGCGCGTAGTATAAAAAATAAAGTGGATGAGCTTGAGGCTCAGTTAGTCATGGGCAAGTATGATGTTGTAGGGATCACTGAGACATGGCTACAAGAGGACCAGGGCTGGGAACTGAATATTCAGGGGTACACGACGTATAGAAAAGACAGACAGGTGGGCAGAGGGGGTGGGGTTGCTCTGATGGTAAGGAATGATATTCATTCCCTTGCAAGGGGTGACATAGAATCAGGAGATGTTGAATCAGTATGGATAGAAATGAGAAATTGTAAGGGTTATGGGAGATTTCAACATGCAGGTAGACTGGGAAAATCCAGTTGGAAATGGACTCCAGGAAAGAGAGTTTGTAGAGTGCCTTCGAGATGGATTCTTAGAACAGCTTGTACTGGAGCCTACCAGGGAGAAGGCAATTCTGGATTTAGTGTTGTGTAATGATCCTGATCTGATAAGAGGACTAGAGGTAAAAGAGCCATTAGGAGGCAGTGATCACAACATGATAAGTTTTACTCTGCAAATGGAAAGGCAGAAGGGAAAATCGGAAGTGTCGGTATTACAGTATAGCAAAGGGGATTACAGAGGCATGAGGCGGGAGCTGGGCAAAATTGACTGGAAGGAGGCCCTAGCATGGAAGACGGTAGAACAGCAATGGCAGGTATTCCTGGGAATAATGCAGAGGTTGCAGGATCAATTTATTCCAAAGAGATGGAAAGACTCTAAGGGGAGTAAGAGACACCTGTGGCTGACAAGGGAAGTCAGGGACAGCATAAAAATTAAGGAGAGGAAGTATAACATAGCAAAGAAGAGTGGGAAGACAGAGGATTGGGACTCTTTTAAAGAGCAACAAAAGTTAATTAAAAAGGCAATACGGGGAGAAAAGATGAGGTACGAGGGTAAACTAGCCGATAATATAAAGGAGGATAGAAAAAGTTTTTTTAGGTACGTGAAGAGGAAAAAAATAGTCAAGGCAAATGTGGGTCCCTTGAAGACAGAAGCAGGGGAATTTATTATGGGGAACAAAGAAATGGCAGACGAGTTAAACCGTTACTTTGGATCTGTCTTCACTGAGGAAGATACACACAATCTCCCAAATGTTTTAGGGGCCGGAGAACCTAGGGTGATGGAGGAACTGAAGGGAATCCACATTAGGCAGGATATGGTTTTGGGTAGACTGATGGGACTGAAGGCTGATAAATCCCCAGGGCCTGATGGTCTGCATCCCAGGGTACTTAAGGAGGTGGCTCTCGAAATAGTGGAAGCATTGGAGATCATTTTTCAATGTTCTATAGATTCAGGATCAGTTCCTGTGGATTGGAAGATAGCAAACGTTATTCCACTTTTTAAGAAAGGAGGGAGAGAGAAAACGGGTAATTATAGACCAGTTAGTCTGACATCAGTGGTGGGGAAGATGCTGGAGTCAATTATAAAAGACGAAATTGCTGAGCATTTGGATAGCAGTAACGGGATCATTCCGAGTCAGCATGGATTTACGAAGGGGAAATCATGCTTGACAAATCTACTGGTATTTTTTGAGGATGTAACTAGGAAAATTGACAGGGGAGAGTTAGTGGATGTGGTGTACCTCGACTTTCAGAAAGCCTTCGACAAGGTCCCACATAGGAGATTAGTGGGCAAAATTAGGGCACATGGTATTGGGGGTAGGGTACTGACATGGATAGAAAATTGGTTGACAGACAGAAAGCAAAGAGTGGGGATAAATGGGTCCCTTTCGGAATGGCAGGCAGTGACCAGTGGGGTACCGCAAGGTTCGGTGCTGGGACCCCAGCTATTTACGATATACATTAATGACTTAGACGAAGGGATTAAAAGTACCATTAGCAAATTTGCAGATGATACTAAGCTGGGGGGTAGTGTGAATTGTGAGGAAGATGCAATAAGGCTGCAGGGTGACTTGGACAGGTTGTGTGAGTGGGCGGATACATGGCAGATGCAGTTTAATGTAGATAAGTGTGAGGTTATTCACTTTGGAAGTAAGAATAGAAAGGCAGATTATTATCTGAATGGTGTCAAGTTAGGAGGAGGGGGTGTTCAACGAGATCTGGGTGTCCTAGTGCATCAGTCAATGAAATGAAGCATGCAGGTACAGCAGGCAGTGAAGAAAGCCAATGGAATGTTGGCCTTCGTAACAAGAGGAGTTGAGTATAGGAGCAAAGAGGTCCTTCTACAGTTGTACCGGGCCCTGGTGAGACCGCACCTGGAGTACTGTGTGCAGTTTTGGTCTCCAAATTTGTGGAAGGATATTCTTGCTATGGAGGGCGTGCAGCGTAGGTTCACTAGGTTAATTCCCGGAATGGCAGGACTGTCGTATGTTGAAAGGCTGGAGCGATTGGGCTTGTATACACTGGAATTTTGAAGGATGAGGGGGGATCTTATTGAAACATATAAGATAATTAGGGGATTGGACACATTAGAGGCAGGAAACATGTTCCCAATGTTGGGGGAGTCCAGAACAAGGGGCCACAGTTTAAGAATAAGGGGTAGGCCATTTAGAACGGAGATGTGGAAGAACTTTTTCAGTCAGAGAGTGGTGAAGGTGTGGAATTCTCTGCCTCAGAAGGCAGTGGTGGCCAGTTCGTTGGATGCTTTCAAGAGAGAGCTGGATAGAGCTCTTAAGGATAGCGGAGTGAGGGGGTATGGGGAGAAGGCAGGAACGGGGTACTGATTGAGAGTGATCAGCCATGATCGCATTGAATGGCGGTGCTGGCTCGAAGGGCTGAATGGCCTACTCCTGCACCTATTGTAAAACAAAAAAAATAAAAATAAAAACAAACCTTCACTTTTGTGAAAAATGAGTTACATGCATTAACACGGTCCTTACCCACTTCCCTCAAACTGACCGGAGGTAGACACAAAATGCTGGAGCAACTCAGCGGCTCATGCAGCATCTCGGGACAGAAGGAATTGGTGACGTTGCGGGTCGAGACCCTTCCGAAGGGTCACCCATCTTCTGCTGGACTTCGCCATGGACGACGAGGGCGACGAAAGTATCCACAAGCTGAAGGGGAAGGCGAAGAAGAGGAAGGGGCGAGAATTTGGCTCCGAGGAAGGCGCTCGATCCAGGCTGCGAGAAGACGACGACTCCGTGGAGCAAGGCGGCGACGGGCCGGGGCCTCAACGCTCGGTGAACGGGTGGATCCTGTGTGTGACCGGGGTCCAAGAGAAAACCGCGGAGGAGGAAGGACATCCACGACACGTTTGCTGAGTACGGTGAGATCAAGAACCTGCACCTCAACCTGGACCGGCGCACCAGCTACCTCAAGGGCTACGCTCTGGTGGAGTACGAGACCTGGGCTACAAGGGGGCGCAGGCGGCCAAGCAGGGTTTGAAGGGGTCGGAGCTGGCCGACAGCCCATCAGCATGGAATGGGGCTTCGTCTGGGTTCCCCCGAGGAGCAAGAGGCGGAGTGGCCGCAGGAGAAGCCGGAGCCCGGACTGGAAACGTCACTGAACCGGGACGGATTGCGGAGCGACCGGTGGGACGGAGCGGCCCGCACAGCGCCGGGGACCGAGATCCTCCCGCAGATCGCCGTGCCCAAACTGAGCCGTGCGTTACAGGGGCCGTTTAATCTCAGTCGGGACTGCCGTGGGGCTGGGGAGAGGGTGGGGAGGGAAGGGTAAGGTTGGCTTGACAAAACAGCACTCGGAAATAAAGTATATTAGGTTTTTTTTAAAATCTTCAGTCTGAAGAATCATTTAGTGCGGGAGCCTCGAAAATACGGGGCCCGATTCATCTGCTACTTTTGGTACTAGGTTAATCCGGCACTGGGTCTCTGGCGCTGCAAGGCAGTAACTCGACCGCCTCGCCACAGTCTGTAGCGTCCATGTCAAACTATGCTGTCTGGCACAGGAAATCTATCTGTGGCTATCGCAGAGCCATTGAGAATGCCTAGAGGGAATTTCGGTCCAAGCTGGCGACCCGAGGCAGTGAGACGGACACCCGCAGATTGTGGCAAGGCTTGCACGCCAAAACGGGCTAAAAGCACCATCGATGGCAACAATGGGTCTCTCCCCGAAGAGCTCAATGCATTCGCCGCCCGCTTTAAACAGGGTGCCTGGAGGAATGTCACCTGCCCAGTCAGTTTCTGGTGTACCTGCACCAACGGTTACTGAGGCATGCGTAAGAGTGAATGTGTGGAGCGCAACTGGCTCGGATGCAGACCCCCACTGTATAATCAGGACTGTGCGGACAAATTGGGCTCTTACCACATCTACAAGTCTGCAGGTGACAATTCTGTGGTGAGCGGATCATGAACAATGACGACACAGAGCACAAGTGGAAGACGGTGGGTGTCAGGAGAGCATCCTCTCACTCAAAGCCAGCAAGATGAAGGAGCTATTTATTGTCTGCAGGAATCTTGATGGAGCACTCTGCCCTAACCTGCATCAATGGGGCCAATGTGGAAATGGTTGTGAACTTGAAATTCCATGGCATTAATATAACCAATGATCTGTCGTGCAACGACCATATTTAAGCTTCATTGAAGAAAGCACATCACCAGGAATCTGAGGAAATTCGGCATGCCTCCAGTGATTCTTACACACTTCAGGGTTCGGTGCTGGGCCCATTGCTGTTTGACGTCTATGTCAATGATTTGGATGAGAATGTACAATACATCACTAGTAAGTTTGCAGATGTCACTAACGTTGGTGCTATTGCAGATAGCGAAGATAGTTGCTAAGAATAACCACAGGACTTTGATCAGTTGAGCTGGTGGGCTGAGGAATTGTTGACGAAGTTTAATGCAGATAAGTATGAAGTTTTGCGTTTTGGGAAGTCAAACCAGCGCACGGGTTACATAGTGAATTGCAGGGCTCTGAGGAGTGTTGTAGCGAAGAGGGATCCAGCAGTGCAGCTACACAGCTCTTTGAAAGTGGCGTCACAAGTAGACAGTGTGGTCAAGAAGGCATTTGGCATATTGGCCATCATCAATCACAGTATTGAATATCGATGTTGGGAGGTCATGTTGCAGTTGTACAAGACATTGGTTGGGTCTCAGAGTATTGTGTTCCGTTTTGGTCATCCTGTTGGAGGAAAGATGGTGTTAACATGGAAATGATACAGAGCAGATTTACTCGGATGTCGCCAGCACTCGAGTGTCTGAGCGATACATAGAGGTTGAGGAGGCTAGGACATTATTTATTGCAACACAGGAGGATGAAGGATGATCCTTCGGGTTACACAACATCATGAGAGGAATAGATTGTGTCAATGCACGTTTTAATCAGAGTAGGGGAATCGAGAACCAGAGGACATAGTTTAAGGTGACCGGTGGGAAATTTAATAGGAACCTCAGCAATATATATTTTAAACAAAGTAGGTTGGTGTGCGGATCGACCTGTCGGAGGAGGTAGATGAGGCAGGTGCTATCACAATGTTTAAAAAAAACATTTAGACAGGTACATAAATAGGTTATGGTTAGACGGATATTGTCCTAATCTGGCAGGTGGGCCTGGCGTCGATGATTCGTGTTGCTCAGCAGGGGCAAGTTGGGTGGGCGTGTTTGCCCGCTGTATGACTCTCTCATTCAAGGTTCAAGGTCAATTTATTGTCACATGTACCAATTAAGGTACAGTGAAATTCGAATTACCATACAGCCATACTAAAAAAGCAACAAGACACACAACTAAATAAAAGTTAAATAAACATCAACCACAGCGGATTCCCCGTCTGAATATATCCTGTCTTTCTCTTCTGTTTTAGAAGCGCGGCAATTTCTACGATCTGCTTTACATTATCAATGATGTTACTGTGTTGCTCCTCCTATTCCTTCTTTTCACCTTCTTTTTGCATTGGTCTAACAGTTCATTTGTTGTTAACAACCATCCATCACCTTCTCCAGCGTACCAGCATCGGCTCCAATTTTAGTCTCCATCAGAGTACGAACATTACCGCTCTAGTCATGGTTCTTACTCACCTCAAATCATTTGGATAGTTATCGCATGTAAGGTTTGTCTGTGTCACGGGTACTGGTGTCCAGTGGAATTGTTTGTTTCATTTGCTATCAGCTCTTTTCAGATGTATCATATATATTTGCAAACAGTTCAATCTTGTACAATAGTTGGAGCAAAGAGGAAGATACACAAGCAAACTATAGTTCATGATATAGCATATCACGTTGCATATCGTACTTTAATTTCTTCAACCCCTGATTTATCTGTACATTTGTAAGAATAAAAAACATCTGCGCAAGCCGCATTGCATAATTCCGCTCAACGTTTGTCCTAAGAATCGGAAATGGACAGTTGAGTATACGAGTTTTGTAAAAACACAAAAGATTCATTCGAGCGGATGCAGAAATTCTCGTGTAAACATTGGAGTGCACAGTTGGAGAGGTAGATGTTGCAATACTTCCATAACCTTTGAGACCTCCCACTGGCTTGGCGGAGTTGTAAACATTGAAGATGCGAGGCACATATGATTGCAGGTGTAGGTTTAGGATTAGGATTATTATTGTTACATGGGGTACAGTGAAAGAAGAAATTGTGCTTTGCTTGCCATAGATATAGAGAGGGGAAGGTACAGAGTACGGATACAGTTTCAGCAATGCAGCGCATCAGCTCCAGAGACAAGGTCCAATTACGACATGTGAATTAAACAGTACAATCGCTTATGGAAGGACCATTAAGAAGCCCGATGACGGACGGGATGAAGCTGCTGGTTGTGCGCGCTTTCACGCATGTGTACTTTCTGCCGACTGGAGCAGGGAGAAGAGGGAATGATCTGAGTGAACGGGTCTTTGATTACATTGGCGGCTTTTCCGAGGCAGCGTATAGTGTAGATAGAATCAGTGGTGAGAAGTCTGCGCTGTGTGATGGACTGGGCTACATCTACAAATCTCTGCAACTGCTTGCGTTCCTAGGCACAGATTTTCTCAAATCAAGCTGTGATGCAGCCCTACATAATGCTTTCTATGGTGCACCTATAGAAGTTTGGAAGAGTCACTGGAGACATGCCAATTTTTCTATGTCTCTTCGGTATATCTCTGCGGGGCTTCTGGCCTGTTGCATCCATGTAGTTGGTCCACGACATATCTTTGGTGGGATTAACTCGAAGAAACGTGATGCTCTCTACCATTTCCATTTCTGCATTATCGTTGCTGATTGTGGCACGTACTTCAACGCGTTTCCTGAAGTCAATGACGAGCACTTGCTGACATTGAGGGAGAGGTTATTGTCCTGACACCACGTTTCTGCGTTGTCTATCTCCAAGGGGAAACACAGGCACACACGCACAATGCCAAGCTCAGGTTTGTTTAGACATTCAATCATAATTATCACACTTGGCTTGGTCTCATATACATTTCCATAACTGGTCATATTAGTCTTCCACATTGTCCATAAAAATATTCTTCCCAAAAGACGTCAGTGCGCCTTCGGGTTGTTGCTTCTATGTGTTTCATCCAGGATAGGCCTTGATAGTATTAACACCAAGGGGAAATGTCAACCATTTCCACTTCTGCACCATTGATGCTGATTTGGCATGTATTGTACCTTGCTTCCTGAAGTCAATAACTAGCTCCTTCACCCTGCTGACTTTGAGGTAAAGAATATTGTCTTGGCACCATGTATCTTATTTCTCTATCTCCTTCCCGTACTCCTTATTGTCATTCTTCCTGATTAGACCCACCGCAGTGATGTTGTGAGCAAACCTGTAGATGTAATTAAAGATAAATCTGTCGGTACAATCGAGAGTGTAAAGGGAGTATAGTGGGGGACTGAGACCGCATCCTTGCAGAGCGCCGATGTGGAGAGTTATTATGGAGGAGATGGTGTCCATTATCCTCACTGTCTGAGGTCCTTGGGCATTAGAGCCTTGGATGCAGTGGCGGAGGCTAGCAGATTCCCAGGTCTCGTAGTTTGGAGATAACAGTCACCCCTTCCCCACCAGACACAGGTACACACGGTCACACGCACAATGCCCAGCTCAAGTATGTTTGGAGTACAAGATCATAATTACAACCTATTCTTGGTTTCATGTTCATTTCCACCCAGGTCACATTAGTTTTTATTTCCCTATTTTCACAAAGATCTTCGCCCCAACCCTGTCTGCATTTCATAAATGGTCATTCTTGTTTTCTGGGGTAGATAATACTGCCTACGATTCAGATACATCTGCGGGAATATTTTACATCTGACCTCAGTCACTCCAAGGTGAATTCTTATCCTAAACGATAATCCGAACGTGATCATCCATAGGCGACTGTCATTCTCTCAACATCTATCCTGCAAAGTTCTCGCAGAAGTCTCGATGTCGGGTCAATACATTCACTTATCGTTCTTACGAGCTGCGCAGAATGGATGATCCGATCAACTGTTCGCCTTCGAGAGCCGCTTGATGCGACGGATGTCTCGAATTCTGTCTCTGCCCCGAGTCGAAGGTACGTATCCCGTTCCTTAAAAAAGATAGCGCCAGGACATAATATTCTGCGGACTAAGTTCTGGTAGATGGGATTTAGTAATTGAACAGCATACACACAGACAGTTTTTCGGCCTATGTCTATGCAATGTGACTCAATGGCTATTGGGCCGGTGTGTGCACGTTTCTCCACACGTGGTATCGCCGTCAGTAGTTATAGCAGGGTTCACCACTATTTCCTTGAATGGGCAACACGGCAGTTGCAATAGGCAGCCAGGTTTGGTTATTGAATTACCTTTATTGTCATTCAAAATAAATTGAACGAAAATAATTTGCCACACAGCCACAACAGTACAGAGTAAAAGACGCACGACACACAATTTTAACACAAACATCCATCACAGTGACTCCTCCAGACACTGTGATGGAAGGCAAAAAAAACCCTTCTATCTTCCCCCATGCTTCTCTCACGGACAGATAGTTCGACTTCTGCCGAGGCGACCGTGGCTCCGGACTCGCGCAGCTCCCGCAAGGAAATGGAAGGTCCCGCGGCCGAGCCGCGCCGGGCGATGGAAGGACCCGCGACCGAGCCGTGCCGTGCCGGGCGATGGAAGGTCCCGCGGCCGAGCCGTGCCGGGCGATGGAAGGTCCCGCGGCCGAGCCGTGCCGGGCGATGGAAGGTCCCGCGACCGAGCCGTGCCGGGCAATGGAAAGTCCCGCGGCCGAGCCGCGTCTCGAGGAAGAGATTTTTTTATTTTTAAAGAAAGGTTCCCCCGCCCCCATATATACACAGCTAAAATAGACTACTACACATGTATAACACTAACATATAGACAAAAAAAGAAAAAAGACAAACAGACTGCCGGCGAGCCGCAGCCGCATGGCGGCGCAGCCAACTTGGATCTTATTTCTGCTGAGTAATAAATGTTGGGCAGCTACTGATTCTGCAGCAATGTTGAGGTGCGCTGATGAACCAGATTACACGCTAATTCAGAGGGCGGTGCATCGCCAATATTCAACACCTTACTTTGCATATCAATACTGTTTGTGATACATGGACAATCTTAATAGACATCATAGATGTTACTTACGTCAGATCATTAGCCTAGGTGAGGTTCAGCCAGGCCTCGTGTTCCGAGATACAGTGAAAAGCGTCGCTTTGCACGCTGTCCATTGTTCAGATGAGCCATACATTGTTACAATCAGTTAACGTCCTGCAGATGCAGCGAGGAGGAAGATATAGAATGCTGATTGTTGTTGGCTATTTCCATTAATCCCTGAATTGTCCGTATATTTGTGATCATGAACAACATTTACTCAAGCCACATTGCTTAATTCTGCTCTCCATCGAACCGGACAAGTGCAGTTTGAGATTTCGAGTTCTGTGAAAACACAAATCATATAATTTGTGCAAAACATAGTATTTAAGTGTGCAGCAGTGCACGTCTGGAACAATGGATGATGCAATGCTTCTGTGAGCTATGAAACATCCCGCTGGGATCGCGTTGTTGGAAACAATTAAAATGAGAGGCGTTTCAGGTTTTAGATTCAGGTTTAAGTTTATTATTGTTACATGTGCCGAGCTACAGTAAAACGCTTTGTTTTGCATGGTATCCAGACACATCAGATATACCATAACTAGACAGTAGCAGTTCAAACTCGAAAACATAAGATGGTGGGGATATGAATTTACAAAGAAAATGAACTGCCAGGGGAGGTATTTGAGGCAGTATTTGTGACAAAGACAGTAAGACTCAACCATGAATCGGAAAGATTTAGAGTAATGTGGATGAAAGTCGGAGAGGAGTGATTAGTGTAGATGGGGCATATTGGTCGGCATGGGCAATCTGGCTAGAAGGGCTGTTACCGTGCTGTAGGATTCGATAACTCTATGATAAGAGATAGAGCAATGTGGAAGATACAGAGTGCAGAATATAGTTCGAAGCATTGGACCCTATTGCAGTGCATCAATTACTTCGACAATTTCTAGTATCCGTAATGACAGAGGATATTTCGCTTGGGCAGCTTACACCCCAGCGGTATGGACATTGATTCTCTAACTTCAGATACTTCCTCTGTCCCTCTCTTTCCCCTCCCCTTCCCAGTTCTCACACGGTCTTCCTGTCTCCTATTAAATCCTATCTGTGTCCCGCTCCCTCCCCTGACATCAGTCTGAAGTAGGGCCTCGACCCGAAACGTCACCCATTCCTTCTCCCCTGAGATGCTGCCTGACCCGCTCAGGTACTCCAGCATTTTGAGATACCTTCTGATATCCGCAATGGCGTAGAGGCGAATTGAACAGTACCCTAGTATATGGAGGGACCGTTTAGAACCGTGATTACGAAGGAAAATAAGCTAATGCTTTATCCGGTAGTGTAGGGAAATAACTGCAGATGCTGGTACAAATCGAAGGTATTTATTCACTAAATGCTGGAGTAACTCAGCAGGTCAGGCAGCCGCTCAGGAGAGAAGGAATGGGTGACGTTTCGGGTCGAGACCTTTCTTCAGAATGATGCCGGGGGGGACGACGACGAAGGAAGGAAGGTTCCCATCCACTCCCCTTTCTACGTTCCGCAGAGACCGTTCCATCCGTAACTCCCTGGTCCACTCGTCCCTTCCTAACCAAACCACCCCATCCCCGGGCACTTACCCCTGCAACCGCACGTGATGCAACACCCGTCCCTTTACCTCCCCCTCAACTCCATCCAAGGACCCAAACAGTCTTTCCAGGTGAGACAGAGGTTTACCTGCACCTCCTCCAACCTCATCTATTGTATCCTCTGCTCTGGATGTCAACTTCTTTACATCGACGAAACCAAACGCAGGCTCGGCGATCATTTCGCTCAACAGCTTCACTCACTCCGCCTTAACCAACCTGATCTCCCGGTGGCTGAGCACTTCAACTCCCCCTCCCACTCCCAGTCTGACCTTTCTGTAATGGGCCTCCTCCAGTGCCATAGTGAGGCCCACGGGAAATTGGAGAAACAGCACCTCATATTTCGCTTGGGCAGCTAGCAGCCCAGCGGTATGAACATTGACTTCTCCAACTTTAGATAGTTTCTCTGTCCCTCTCTTCCCCTCCCCTTCCCAGTTCTCCCTCTATCTTCCTGTCTCCACTTATATCCTTCCTTTGTCCCGCCCACCTGTCATCAGTCTGAAGAATGGTCTGCACGAAACGTCACTCATTCGTTCTCTCCTGAGATGCTCCCTGACCTGCTGAATTAGTCCAGCATTTTGTGAATAAATACCTTTATCCGGTAGTGTTCGCTTAAAAGCCTCCACACCTTGTACATGACTTGAGTAGGGGAAAGAAGAAGTGACAGGTTTGGACAATTCTTCGATTACGTTGGCCGTTTTCTTTTCGAGGCAACGTGATGTGCACATGGAGTCAATGGTAGAACGTGTGGTCCGTGTGATGTAGTAGCCGACATTTATATCTCCCTGCAATTTCTCGCCGGCTAGACAGACATGTACCCGATCCAAAATGTGGTCTAACCCGACAGTCTGCAGTCCACGGTACATCCCGAGAACACTGTAAAAGTTAATGTTGACATACAGCATTTCCTCAGACTCCACCTGTAGAAGAGGCGTTACTGTGCCTCCTTGGGTGTCGCATCAAAGTGCTTGCCCCGCGACAGATTGTTGGTTGCTGTACAATTGGTACAGATTTGGGCCTGTACTCCAGATAAAGGAGGTATAGCAGTGGACTGAAAACGAATCCTTGCAGGGCTCCGGTGTTATCCTGGAGGAAGTGTAACGTGCCCACACTGACTGAGGACTGTTGGTCATAAAATCGAGCATTCAGGGGTAGAGTAGGTGAAGATACCTCTGTCCCGGCCTTTGGAGATAATAGAAACTCCACCCTCTATCCCATAGAGGTACACTGCTGAATGCGTAATTTAAAGAGCGAGGCTATTCCCATTTTCAATATTAAACGGGAACTGACCATGGACTTGTACTAATCCATAACATTGGTTTTTATTTGCTTATTGGCTACGAACACATTCGCTCCAGCCCTGCTTTAACGTAATGAGTTGTCCTCACTAATTTTATGGTGTACAGGGTCGTGGAGGTTCATATCTTTTTGCAAGCGTAAATTACTTCTCATCACAAGTCACTCTGTAACTTGTATCCGAAAGTCAACACCCATATATCGGTTGTACAATGCTTTCAACATCTATCCAGTCCAGGCCTCGCAGACTCCTATATTTACAGTGTCATTCAATTCACTTGTATTCTTCCAAACTGCACAGCGTAGATGATGTGATCAATTGCGGTTCCTTTGGCAGCTCCTTCATCCGAGAGATAAATCTCAACTTCAGTCTCTACATCGTATTTTAAGTAAGGACTGCCTTCCTTAAATATATAGTGTCAGGGCATAATATTCTGCGAATGAGGTTCGAATAAATGGTATTTAGTAAATGGATAGCATAGACATAGATAGGTGCTTGGCCAGTTTCTCTACTGTGCTACACTCTAACCCTGTCCAGTGTGTGCACGTTGCTCCGTTTGTGGTATTACCGTCAGTAGTTAGAGCAGGGCTTCGCTGCCGTTTTTTGTATGGGCCGAGCTATAGGTAGAGACTAGGACGTTATTCCTTGGAGCGCAGGAAGCTGAGAGGAGCTATATAGGTGTACAAGGGGAACAGAATGGGTGAATGCGCAGTCTTTTACCCAGCAAGGGGAATCAAAAAACAGAGATCATAGGTTTATGGTGGGAAGGGAAGATTTACAAGGAATCTGACGGGAAGACTTTATACTCAGACGGCGATCTGGGGCACCTGTTCAGCCTACGCTGCCTCAGTAGAGCAGGCAAAATAATAAAAGATCCATCCCACCCCGGCCACCGTCTGTTTGTTCATCTGCCCTCTGGTCGACGTTTCAGGTCGATCAAATCCCGAACAAACAGACTTAAGAACAGTTTTTACCCCAGGGCCATACGAGAACTGAACACTACCTTTGCACTAGGCAACACCGTTAAAAAATCTTGTACTTAATATAATTGTATTTAATTGTATTTATGTATTTATTTGTTTTTGCATTTATTGCATATATGTTTGTACGCACCGTCAGGATTGGCTATTTTTTAATTTCGTTGTACTCGTTGCAATGACAATAAATGAATATTATTATTATTATTATTATTATTATTAGAACGAGCTATCAGAGGAGTTCGTTGAGATATGTTGATTCGAAGCTGGCATTTGTAAGGTCACAACGTTTGGAAATATAACTGCCATCTCGAAAGTAGTAAGAGATAAATAGGTGACTAACTTTCGCTATTTTCGAAGTTCCATGTCCATAATGGGGTACAGGGAATTTAATGGTACCCGAGCCTATGGAGGGAACGTTCATAAGCCAAATAGAGCAGAGAATGAAATTATTCCTAAGTTTGGTGACGCGCGCTTTCAATCATCTCCACCATTTGCCGGATTGGAGTAGGGGAAAGAAGAACTGAGCGGGATTGGCCAAGTCTTTGATTATGTTGGGTGTTTGGATAATGTTATGCAGCGTGGAGTGTAGATGGATAATATGAGTGGTTTGGTCTCTGTGATATTTACAACCCTCTGCAATTTCTCGCGGTCTTGGCA
>NW_027602477.1:0-34984 GCF_053455715.1 Rhinoraja longicauda
GCAAAAGGCATGTGCGCGGCGGCCAATCAGAGTTGCTCTTTCCACCCTGGCAACAGACGACGACAAAGGCATAGGCGCGGCGGCCACTCAGAGGTCCCGTTATACCCTGTGGGCGCGGTGGCCAATCAGAGGTACTCTTTCTCCCCTGGCGTCAGATAACGCTTTTGCGCTGCAGCGCGTTGACCAATCAGAGGTGCTCCTCTCCTGGGAACAGATGCCGCGATAGACATGGGCGCGGCGGCCAATCATATGTCGCTTTAAACCCTGGCAACAGATGACGCCATAGACATGGGCGCGGCGGCCAATCAGCGGTGCTCTTTCTCCCCTAGGATCAGATGACGTAATGCGCTGTGGCGCGGTGACCAATCAGCGGCGTTCTTTCTCCCAAGCACTAAATGACGCTATAGATATGGGCGCGGCAGCCAATCAGAGATCCCTTTTTAGTCCTGGCATCAGATGACGCCTTAAGGCCCGCCATTTTAGTAAGCAAATCCCGCCGTGCATTAAGAGGGAGTTAGATGTGGCCCTTGTGGCTAAAGGGATCAGGGGGTCTGGAGAGAAGGCAGGTACGGGATACTGAGCTGGATGATCAGCCATGATCATATTGAATGGCGGTGCGTACAGGCTCGAAGGGCCGAATGGCCTCCTCCTGCACCTATTGTCTATGTTTCTGTTTCTATAAATTAAAGCTCGTAGCTTTTTGAGTTTGTTTGTACGTGGGTGAATCTCCCTCCCCCTCTCTCCCTCCCTCCCTCCCTCCCTCTCCCTCCCTCCCTCCCTCTCCCCCCCTCCCTCCCTCCCTCCCTCCCTCCCTCTCTCCCTCCCTCTCTCTCCCTCCCTCCCTCTCTCTCTCCCTCTCCCTCCCTCCCTCTCTCTCCCTCCCTCTCTCCCTCCCTCCCACTCCCTCCCTCTCTCTCACTCCCTCCCTCTCCCTCCCTCCCTCTCTCTCCCTCCCTCTCTCCCTCCCTCCCCCTCTCTCCCTCCCTCCCTCTCTCTCCCCCTCCCTCCCTCTCCCTCCCTCCCTCCCTCCCTATCTCACCCCCCCTCCCCCTCTCTCTCCCTCCCTCCCTCCCTCTCTCTCTCCCTCTCTCTCCCTCCCTCCCTCCCTCCCTCTCCCTCTCTCTCTATCCCTCCCTCCCTCTCCCTCCCTCCCTCTCTCTCTATCCCTCCCTCCCTCCCTCCCTCCCTCTCTCTCTATCCCTCCCTCCCTCTCTCTCTCCCCCTCCCTATCTCACTCCCCCTCTCCCTCCCTCCCTCTCTCCCTCCCTCCCTCCCTCTCCCTCCCTCCCTCTCTCTCTATCGCTCCCTCCCTCTCTATCCCTCCCTCCCTACCTCTCTCTCTATCCCTCCCTCCCTCTCTCTCTCCCCCTCCCTAGCTCACCCCCCCTCCCCCTCTCCCTCCCTCCCTCTCCCTCCCTCCCTCTCTCTCCCTCTCTCTCCCTCCCTCCCTCTCTCCCTCCCTCCCTCTCTCCCTCCGTCCCTTTCTCAAACTCTCCAAAACTATATATTAAAAAAACGATCTCCACTTTATTCCAGAGCTCAGGGCTACACAATAGAAGCAATGATCACATTGGAGTGACCAGACATGAAGGCAGCTTCGGCCCTTGTTTTACATTCACACCTCCAACCATGTACACAATAGAGGCGATGGATGATCACAGCTTGCAACCGGCTACATTCCCTGTAGTCAGGTATCTTTGCAAACAACATCCCTTGCCTTTTGCAGTATATTCCTTTGGCCACATTTTCTTCAGTCATGGCCTCCCATCATATTTTGCCCCCATGTGGCTCCCAGAATGTGTACTGCAAAAGCCAGCGCAGACAGACAGACAAGTTGTTTGCAAAGATACCTGAGGACAGGGAATGTAGCTAGTTTTAAATCTGTGACAGAGAGTTTGAATCTGGCTATTGAACCTCTGGCAGAACTAATAAGATCAGATTCAGACATTAAAGGATTTAAAGTTAATCAGGAAGTTCACAAAATTACTTTATTTGCAGATGATGTCTTAATTTGTCTTACTAGACCATTGGAATCCTTAAGAAAATTATATTTCAGATTGGAAGAATACGGGAAAGTATCAGGATATAAAATTAATAAAGATAAAACTGAAATAATGCCTCTTTTTGAAGGCAATTATGACCAATGTAAAAGAGAAAGTCAGTTTAAATGGCAAAAAGAAGGCATTAAGTACTTAGCAGTTAAAATAGATAATAAGTTAAATAATTTGTATAAATTTAATTATAAACCACTAATAAAAAAAATAGATGAGGACCTGAAGAAATGGATGAATCTTCCAATTACATTGCTAGGGAGAGTGAACTGTATTAAGATGAATATTTTTCCGAGGATACAGTATTTATTCCAAACACTGCCTATACCTTTGCCAAATAAATTTTTTCAAGAATTGAACAAAATTGTGAGGAATTTTCTTTGGAAAGGTAAAATGCCAAGAGTGTCTCTGGAAAAATTTACATGGAAATTTGAATTAGGTGGACTGCAATTACCAAATTTTAAAAATTATTATCTGGCAGCACAAATGAGTTTTATTTCATCCTTTTATCAAGAGGGTGGAAAAACAGCATGGGTTAAAATTGAAATGGATAAAATAAAAGAGTTATGTCCAGAAGAATTTATATATAAATGGGAAGCGAAGCTATTAGTTAAGGATAAAGAGTCACCTTTGCTAAAACATTTAATTAATACATTGTTGAAAACAGTTAAAGTTAATGATAAAAGATTTTTTTTAACAGCTAAAACTCCATTAGTAAAAAATAGATTATTGCCGTTTGCTTGGAATAATCAAATACTACAAGTCTGGGAACAGAAGGGTATTAAAAATATAGGAGATTGCTACGAAGGAAATAACTTTTTGACATTTTCTCAATTGGGAAATAAATATCAAATTCCAGGGAATAGTATTTTTTTCTATTATCAATTACAATCTTTTTAAAGGGAAAAGTTAGGTAATTCAATGTCTCTATTTCAGATTAAAGGAATTGAATCCTTGATTCAGGGCAAGGGAATAAAAAAAATGTATATCTTCAATGTATAAATTATTACAAAAATCTAGTCCAAAGATAGGAATTCAAAAATCAAGACAAAGATGGGAAACAGATCTTAATATTATCATTGATGAACCAAGTTGGGAAAGACTGTGTTTAGATAGTATGAAAAATACTATTAATGTGAGATATAGTTTAGTACAATATAATTTTTTACATCAACTATATTTAACCCCGAAAAAAATAAAAAATTTAAAACCAAACTCATCTGAAATTTGTTTTAGATGCAACCAAGACGTGGGTACTTTTTTACACTCCGCATGGGCATGTCAGAAGGTAACTCCTTTTTGGAAAGACCTAAAACATTTTTTGGAACAATTGATGAATAAGATCATACCATTGGATTCAAGGTTGTTTTTATTGGGAGATACAAAAGGAATATTACCAAAGCTAATTTTAGATAAACATCAGGAAAGATTTCTCAAAATAGCAATAGCAGTAGCAAAAAAATGTGTAGCTTGGAAAGATCAAAATGAAATAAGATTTGAAAGATGGTTTGCAGAAATGTGTAGTTGTATCCCATTAGAAAAAGCTACGTATAATCTGAGAAATGGATATGACTTCTTCTTGAAGGTGTGGAACCCATTCATTTTAAAGCTAGGATTAAGAATTGGAAATATTTAAATTCAGGATTGTTTTGATACCTTTAATAAGAATTTAATAAGAAATTACCCGGAAGCGTCTCATTCTGGACTCCAGGTTTCTTTCTTTCTCTCTTTCTTTTTCTTTTTCTTTTTCTTTTTCCTTCTTTTTAACTGGGGGGGGTGGGGGGAAGGGGGGGGTGGTGGGAGGGGAGATAATACAGAACAATACATGTATAATCGAACACTGAAAAAGTCTGGTCTACCCCAACAGCTGCTGACGACCTTCTACCGCTGCACCATAGAGAGCATCCTAACGCATGGCATCCCTGTGTGGTACCTCAGCTGCACGGAGGCAGAAAGGAAAGCTCTACAGCGGGTAGTCCATAGAGCTCAGAGGGCCATCGGAACACAGCTACCAGACTTGGAGGGCATCTACAACACACGATGCCTCAGAAAAGCCACCAGCATCCACAAAGACTCTTCACACACCTGCAACAGTCTGTTCGAACTCCTTCCATCGGGCAGACGATACAAGGCCTTCTACGCCCGCACCTCCAGACTCAGGAACAGCTTCATCCCCAGGGCCATAGCTGCTATGAACCGGTCCTGCTGAGCCGGATGGCCACAACGCATAGATCAACTTGCACTTTACCCTGTCCAAAACTCTTACAACTGTTTCGTTTCGTTGGGTTGCTGCTATCTAAATTACCTAAATTATTGCATCGTATGGGAGGCGCATTCCCAATCTCGTTGTACCCCTGGGTACAATGACAATAAAGATATATTGTATTGTATTGTATTGTATAATGTAGTTATTATTGCTTACTATGAAATGTAACTTGTATGAGTTCTGTTAAAACTTAAATAAAATTTATTAAAAAAAGAAGAAAAAAAAGAGAGTTTGAATCTGTGGGATTCTCTGCCTCAGAGGGCAGTGGAGGCCAATTCTCTGAATACATTCAAGAGAGAGCTAGATAGAGCTCTTAAGGATAGCGGAGTCAGGGGGTATGGGGAGAAGGCAGGAACGGGGTACTGATTGAGAATGATCAGCCATGATCACATTGAATGGCGGTGCATACAGGCTCGAAGGGCCGAATGGCCTCCTCCTGCACCTATTGTCTATTGAAACATACAGAATAGTGAAAGGCTTGGATAGAGTGGATGTGGAGAGGACGTTTCCACTAGTGGGAGAGTCTAGGACTAGTCATAGCCTCAGAATTAAAGGACAGAGAGTCCTTTAGGAAGGAGATGAGGAGAGATTTCTTTAGTCAGAGGGTGGTGAATCTGTGGGATTCTTTGCCACAGAAGGCTGTGGAGGACAAGTCGGTGGATATTTGTAAGGCAGAGATAGATACATTCTGAATTAGTACAGGTGTCAGAGGTTATGGGGAGAAGGCAGGAGAATGGGGTTGGGAGAGAGAGATAGGTCAGCCATGATTGAATGGCGGAGTAGACTTGATGGGCCGAAAAAATTAACCCCGAAAAAATTAACCAATTTAAAACCCACAGAGAGTGGGTACTGATTGAGAACGATCAGCCGCGATCACATTGAATGGCGGTGCGTACAGGCTCGAAGGGCCGAATGGCCTCCTCCTGCACCTATTGTGAGAGGGAGGAGGGGGAGAGAGAGAGGGAAGGGGAGCCAGCAAGCAAGGACAAACATTGATGCAAAGAAACAGCGAGCACATGTGGCGGCCATTTTGTTGAAAGAAACAGTGAGCACATGTGGCGGCCATTTTGTTGAAATAAACAGTGAGCACATGTGGCCCTTCATAAGCCCACAACTTCCCCAAGGCTCAGCGATCCCACCAATTATCAATTAGCAGCCCGCCCGACGGGCGACATTGTCCAAACCAAGTCTCCACCTCTTGCTATTAAAAGATATATCTTTCCCCCTCTCTCTCCCCTTCCTCTCTCTTCCCCTCCTCTCTCCCTCCCTCACTCCATCCCTCCCTCTCTCCCTCCCTCCCTCTCTCTCCCCCAAACATAAAACTATGAGCTTTAATTTATAAAATATCTTTTAATAGCAAGAGGAGGATAGCCATCATGCCCCATCTACACTAGTCCCACCCGCCCACACCGTCCATCATGCCCCATCTACACTAGTCCCACCCGCGCACACCGTCCATCATGCCCCATCTACACTAGTCCCACCCGCCCACACCGTCCATCATGCCCCATCTACACTAATCCCACCAGCCCACACTGACCAACATGCCCCATCTACACTAGTCCCACCCGCCCACACTGACCAACATGCCCCATCTACACTAGTCCCACCCGCCCACACTGACCAACATTCCCCATCTACACTAGTCCCACCCGCCCACACTGACCAACATGCCCCATCTACACTAGTCCCACCTGCCCACACTGACCAACATGCCCCATCTACACTAGTCCCACCCACCCACACTGACCAACATGCCCCATCTACACTAGTCCCACCTGCCCACACTGACCAACATGCCCCATCTACACTAGCCCCACCCGCACACACCGTCCATCATGCCCCATCTACACTAGTCCCACCCGCCCACACCGTCCATCATGCCCCATCTACACTTGTCCCACCTTCCCACACCGTCCATCATGCCCCATCTACACTAGTCCCACCTGCCCACACAGACCAACATGCCCCATCTACACTAGTCCCACCTGCCCACACAGACCAACATGCCCCATCTACACTAGTCCCACCCGCCCACACCGTCCATCATGCCCCATCTACACTAGTCCCACCTGCCCACACAGACCAACATGCCCCATCTACACTAGTCCCACCCGCCCACACCGTCCATCATGCCCCATCTACATTAGTCGCACCTGCCCACACAGACCAACATGCCCCATCTACACTAGTCCCACCTGCCCACACTGACCAACATGCCTCATCTACACTAGTCCCACCTGCCCACACCGACCAACATGCCCCATCTACACTAGTCCCACCCGCCCACACTGACCAACATGCCCCATCTACACTAGTCCCACCTGCCCACACTGACCAACATGCCCCATCTACACTTGTCCCACCTGCCCACACCGTCCAACATGCCCCATCTACACTAGTCCCACCTGCCCACACCGATCAACATGCCCCATCTACACTAGTCCCACCCGCCCACACTGACCAACATGCCCCATCTACACTAGTCCCACCTGCCCACACCAACCAACATGCCCCATCTACACTAGTCCCACACCGTCCATCATGCCCCATCTACACTAGTCCCACCTGCCCACACAGACCAACATGCCCCATCTACACTAGTCCCACCCGCCCACACCGTCCATCATGCCCCATCTACACTAGTCCCACCTACCCACACAGACCAACATGCCCCATCTACACTAGTCCCACCTGCCCACACCGACCAACATGCCCCATCTACACTAGTCCCACCTGTCCACACTGATCAACATGCCCCATCTACACTATTCCCACCTGCCCACACTGACCAACATGCCCCATCTACACTAGTCCCACCTGCCCACACCGGCCAACATGCCCCATCTACACTAGTCCCACCCGCCCACACAGACCAACATGCCCCATCTACACTAGTCCCACCTGCCCACACCGTCCATCATGCCCCATCTACACTAGTCCCACCTGCCCACACCGACCAACATGCTCATCTACACTAGTCCCACCTGCCCACACTGACTAACATGCCCCATCTACACTAGTCCCACCTGCCCACACCGACCAACATGCCCCATCTACACTAGTCCCACCTGCCCACACCGACCAACATGCCCCATCTACACTAGTCCCACCTGCCCACACCGGCCAACATACCCCATCTACACTAGTCCCACCTGCCCACACTGAACATCATGCCCCATCTACACTAGTCCCACCTGCCCACACCGTCCATCATGCCCCATCTACACTAGTCCCACCCGCCCACACCGGCCAGCATGCCCCATCTACACTAGTCCCACCCGCCCACACAGACCAACATGCCCCATCTACACTAGTCCCACCCGCCCACACCGGCCAACATGCCCCATCTACACTAGTCCCACCTGCCCACACCGTCCATCATGCCCCATCTACACTAGTCCCACCCGCCCACACCAGCCAACATGCCCCATCTACACTAGTCCCACCCGCCCACACTGACCAACATGCCCCATCTACACTAGTCCCACCTGCCCACACTGACCAACATGCCCCATCTACACTGGTCCCACCCGCCCACACCGGCCAACATGCCCCATCTACACTAGTCCCACCTGCCCACACCATCCAACATGCCCCATCTACACTAGTCCCACCTGCCCACACAGACCAACATGTGCTAGGAGGATGCTAGAATGCTGCAGAGTGACTTGGATAGATTAGGCGAGTGGGCAAACGCATGGCAGATGCAATATAATGTGGATAAATGTGATGTTATCCACTTTGGCGGCAAGAAGAGGAAAGCAGAGTATTACCTGAATGGTGACCGATTGGGAGAAGGGGAGATGCAACGTGACCTGGGTGTCATGGTGCACCAGTCATTGAAAGCAAGCGTGCAGGTGCAGCAGGCAGTGAAGAAAGCCAATGGTATGTTGGTATTCATAGCAAGAGGATTTGAGTAAAGGAGCAGGGAGGTTCTGCTGCAGTTGTACAAGGCCTTGGTGAGACCGCACCTGGAGTATTGTGTGCAGTTTTGGTCTCCTAACCTGAGGAAAGACTTTCTTGCCTTAGAGGGAGTACAGAGAAGGTTCACCAGATTGATCCCTGGAATGGTGGGACTTTCATATGAGGAAAGACTGGATAGACTGGGCTTATACTCGCTGGAATTTAGAAGACTGAGGGGGGATCTTATAGAAACATATAAAATTCTTAAGGGGTTGGAGAGGCTAGATGCGGGAAGATTGTTCCCGATGTTGGGGGAGTCCAGAACCAGGGGTCACAGCTTAAGGACTTGTGTAGATGGGGCATGTTGCCATCTTTTAGGACCGAGATGAGAAAACATTTCTTCACACAGAGTGGTGAATCTGTAGAATTCTCTGCCACAGAAGGTAGTTGAGGCCAGTTCATTGGCTATATTTAAGAGTTAGATGTGGCCCTTTTTGCTAAAGGGATCAGGGGGTATGGAGAGAAGGCAGGTACAGGCTACTGAGCTGGATGATCAGCCATGATCATATTGAATGGCGGTGCAGGCTCGAAGGGCCGAATGGCCTACTCCTGCACCCATTTTCTATGTTTCTAACATGCCCCATCTACACTAGTCCCACCTGCCCACACCGCCCAACATGCCCCATCTACACAAGTCCCACCCGCCCACACCGCCCAACATGCCCCATCTACACTAGTCCCACCTGCCCACACCGGCCAACATGCCCCATCTACAATAGTCCCACCTTCCCACACCGACCAACATGCCCCATCTACACTAGTCCCACCTGCCCACACCGACCAACATGCCCCATCTACACTAGTCCCACATGCCCACACCGACCAACATGCCCCATCTACACTAGTCCCACCTGCCCACACCGACCAACATGCCCCATCTACACTAGTCCCACCTGACCAACATGCCCCATCTACACTAGTCCCACCTGCCCACACCGCCCAACATGCCCCATCTACACAAGTCCCACCTGCCCACACCGGCCAACATGCCCCATCTACACTAGTCCCACCTTCCCACACTGGCCAACATGCCCCATCTACACTAGTCCCACCTGCCCACACAGACCAACATGCCCCATCTACACTAGTCCCACCTGCCCACACCGACCAACATGCCCCTTCTACACTAGTCCCACCTGCCCATACCGACCAACATGCCCCATCTACACTCGTCCCACCTGCCCACACCGACCAACATGCCCCATCTACACTGGTCCCACCTGCCCACACCGACCAACATGCCCCATCTACACTAGTCCCACACCGGCCAACATGCCCCATCTACACTAGTCCCACCTGCCCACACCGGCCAACATGCCCCATCTACACTAGTCCCACCTGCCCACACCGGCCAACATGCCTGTTTATAATTTAAAGCTCGTAGCTTATTGATAAATTTAAAAATTATAGTTCGCAGTTTTTTGATAAATTTATAAATTAAAGCTCGTAACTTTTTGATAAATTTAAAAATTAAAGCTCGCAGCTTTTTGGTAAATTTATAAATTAAAGCTCGTAGCTTTTTGATAAATTTATAAATTAAAGCTCGTAGCTTTTCGATAAAGTTATAAATTAAAGCTCGTAGCTTTTCGATAACTCTATAAATTAAAGCTCGTAGCTTTTTGAGTTTGTTTGTGCGTGTGTGAATCTCTCTCTCTCTCTCCTCTCTCTCCCCTTCCCTC
The DNA here is from genome assembly GCF_053455715.1 of Rhinoraja longicauda. Taxonomy (NCBI): domain Eukaryota; kingdom Metazoa; phylum Chordata; class Chondrichthyes; order Rajiformes; family Arhynchobatidae; genus Rhinoraja; species Rhinoraja longicauda. The sequence continues at coordinate 9,963 of NW_027602477.1, forward strand.
TCTCTCTCCCCCTCCTCTCTCTCCACCTCTTGCTATTAAAAGATATTTTATAAATGAAAGCTCGTAGCTTTTTGATAAATTTAAAAATTAAAGCTCGTAGCTTTTTGATAAACTAAAAAATTAAAGCTCGTAGCTTTTTGATAAATTTATAAATTAAAGCTTGTTGCTTTTTGATAAATTTATAAATAAAAGCTCGTAGCTTTTTGATAAATTTATAAATTAAAGCTCGTAGCTTTTTGATAAATGTATAAATTAAAGCTCGTAGCTTTTTGATAAATTTATAAATTAAAGCTAGTAGCTTTTTGATAAACTTATAAATTTAAAGCTCGTAGCTTTTTGATAAATTTAAAAATTAAAGCTCGTAGCTTTTTGATAAATTTATAAATTAAAGCTCGTAGCTTTTTGATAAATTTATTTTATTTGATAAATTCCACTGGAATTCTCTGCCAGTGGAATTCTCTGCCACAGAAGGTAGTTGAGGCCAGTTCATTGGCTATATTTAAGAGGGAATTAGATGTGGCCCTTGTGGTTAAAGGGATCAGGGGGTATGGAGAGAAGGCAGGTACAGGATACTGAGCCGGATGATCAGCCATGATCATATTGAATGGCGGTGCGTACAGGCTCGAAGGGCCGAATGGCCTACTCCTGCACCTATTTCTATGTTTCTATGTTTCTAACATGCCCCATCTACACTAGTCCCACCTGCTCACACCGACCAACATGCCCCATCTACACTAGTCCCACCTGCCCACACCGCCCAACATGCCCCATCTACACTAGTCCCACCTGCCCACAATGACCAACATGCCGGTTTATAAATTAAAGCTCGTAGCCTTTTGATAAATTTAAAAATTAAAGCTCGTAGCTTTTTGATAAATTTATAAATTAAAGCTCGTAGCCTTTTGATAAATTTATAAATTAAAGCTCGTAGCTTTTTGATAAATTTATTTTATTTGATAAATTCCACTGGAATTCTCTGCCAGTGGAACTCTCTGCCACAGAAAGTAGTTGAGGCCAGTTCATTGGCTATATTTAAGAGGGAGTTAGATGTGGCCCTTGTGGCTAAAGGGATCAGGGGGTATTGAGAGAAGGCAGGTACAGGATACTGAGCTGGATGATCAGCCATGATCATATTGAATGGCGGTGCGTACAGGCTCGAAGGGCCGAATGGCCTACTCCTGCACCTATTTTCTATGTTTCTGTTTCTATAAATTAAAGCTCGTAGCTTTTTGAGTTTGTTTGTACATGGGTGAATCTCTCTCTCTCCCCCTCTCTCTCCCTCCCTCCCTCCCTCTCCCTCCCTCCCTCCCTCCCTCTCTCTCCCTCCCTCCCTCCCTCCCTCCCTCCCTTTCTCAAACTCTCCAAAACTATAATTAAAAAGAAAAATCTCCACTTTATTCCAGAGCTCAGGGCTACACAATAGAAGCAATTATCACATTGGAGTAACCAGACATGAAGTCAGCTTCGGCCCTTGTTTTACATTCACACCTCCAACCATGTGCACAATAGAGGCGATGGATGATCACAGCTTGGGGTACATTCCCTGTAGTCATGTATCTTTGCAAACAACATCCCTTGCCTTTTGCAGTATATTCCTTTGGCCACATTTTCTTCAGTCATGGAAGCTCACAAAATTACTTTATTTGCAGATGATGTCTTAATTTGTCTTACTAGACCATTGGAATCCTTAAGAAAATTATATTTCGGATTGGAAGAATACGGAAAAGTATCAGGATATAAAATTAATAAAGATAAAACTGAAATAATGCCTCTTTTTGAAGGCAATTATGACCAAGGTAAAAGAGAAAGTCAGTTTAAATGGCAAAAAGAAGGCATTAAGTACTTAGGAGTTACAGTAGATAATAAGTTAAATAATTTGTATAAATTAAATTATAAACCACTAATAAAAAAAATTGATGAGGACCTGAAGAAATGGATGAATCTTCCAATTACATTGCTAGGGAGAGTGAACTGTATTAAGATGAATATTTTTCCGAGGATACAGTATTTATTCCAAACACTGCCTATACCTTTGCCAAATAAATATTTCAAGAATTGAACAAAATTGTGAGGAATTTTCTTTGGAAAGGTAAAATGCCAAGAGTGTCTCTGGAAAAATTAACATGGAAATTTGAATTAGGTGGACTGCAATTACCAAATTTTAAAAATTATTATCTGGCAGCACAAATGAGTTTTATTTCATCCTTTTATCAAGAGGGTGGAAAAACAGCATGGGTTAAAATTGAAATGGATAAAATAAAAGAGTTATGTCCAGAAGAATTTATATATAAATGGGAAGCGAAGCTATTAGTTAAGGATAAAGAGTCACCTTTGCTAAAACATTTAATTAATACATTGTTGAAAACAGTTAAAGTTAATGATAAAAGATTTTTTTTAACAGCTAAAACTCCATTAGTAAAAAATAGATTATTGCCGTTTGCTTGGAATAATCAAATACTACAAGTCTGGGAACAGAAGGGTATTAAACATATAGGAGATTGCTATGAAGGAAATAACTTTTTGACATTTTCTCAATTGGGAAATAAATATCAAATTCCAGGGAATAGTATTTTTTTCTATTATCAATTACAATCTTTTTTAAGGGAAAAGTTAGGTAATTCAATGTCTCTATTTCAGATTAAAGGAATTGAATCCTTGATTCAGGGCAAGGGAATAAAAAAAATGTATATCTTCAATGTATAAATTATTACAAAAATCTAGTCCAAAGATAGGAATTCAAAAATCAAGACAAAGATGGGAAACAGATCTTAATATTATCATTGATGAACCAAGTTGGGAAAGATTGTGTTTAGATAGTATGAAAAATACTATTAATGTGAGATATAGTTTAGTACAATATAATTTTTTACATCAACTATATTTAACCCCGAAAAAATTAACCAATTTAAAACCCACAGAGAGTGGGTACTGATTGAGAACGATCAGCCGCGATCACATTGAATGGCGGTGCGTACAGGCTCGAAGGGCCGAATGGCCTCCTCCTGCACCTATTGTGAGAGAGAGGAGGGGGAGAGAGAGAGGGAAGGGGAGCCAGCAAGCAAGGACAAACATTGACACAAAGAAACAGCGAGCACATGTGGTGGCCATTTTGTTGAAAGAAACAGTGAGCACTTGTGGCGGCCATTTTGTTGAAAGAAACAGTGAGCACATGTGGCCCTTCATAAGCCCACAATTTCCCCAAGGCTCAGCGATCCCACCAATTATCAATTAGCAGCCCGCCCGACGGGCGACATTGTCCACACCCAGTCTCCACCTCTTGCTATTAAAAGATATTTTATAAATTAAAGCTCGTAGCTTTTTGAGGTATAAAATATATTTTTAATAACAAGATTAAATAGCTCTCCCCCTTCTCTTTCCCTTCCTCTCTCTCCCCCTCTCTCTCCCCCTCCTCACTCTCCCCCTCCTCTCTCTTCCCCTCCTCTCTCCCTCCCTCACTCCATCCCTCCCTCTCTCCCTCCCTCCCTCTCTCTCCCCCAAACAAAAAACTATGAGCTTTAATTTATAAAATATCTTTTAATAGCAAGAGGTGGATAGCCATCATGCCCCATCTACACTAGTCCCACCTGCCCACACCGTCCATCATGCCCCATCTACACTAGTCCCACCCACCCACACCGACCAACATGCCCCATCTACACTAGTCCCACCCGCCCACACCGACCAACATGCCCCATCTACACTAGTCCCACCTGCCCACACCGACCAACATGCCCCATCTACACTAGTCCCACCTGCCCACACCGGCCAACATGCCCCATCTACACTAGTCCCACCCGCCCACACCGGCCAACATGCCCCATCTACACTAGTCCCACCTGCCCACACCGTCCATCATGCCCCATCTACACTAGTCCCACCCGCCCACACCGGCCAACATGCCCCATCTACACTAGTCCCACCCGCCCACACTGAGCAACATGCCCCATCTACACTAGTCCCACCTGCCCACACTGACCAACATGCCCCATCTACACTAGTCCCACCCGCCCACACCGGCCAACATGCCTCATCTACACTAGTCCCACCTGCCCACACCATCCAACATGCCCCATCTACACTAGTCCCACCTGCCCACACAGACCAACATGTGCTAGGAGGATGCTAGGAGGCTGCAGAGTGACTTGGATAGATTAGGCGAGTGGGCAAACGCATGGCAGATGCAATATAATGTGGATAAATGTGATGTTATCCACTTTGGCGGCAAGAAGAGGAAAGCAGAGTATTACCTGAATGGTGACCGATTGGGAGAAGGGGAGATGCAACGTGACCTGGGTGTCATGGTGCACCAGTCATTGAAAGCAAGCGTGCAGGTGCAGCAGGCAGTGAAGAAAGCCAATGGTATGTTGGTATTCATAGCAAGAGGATTTGAGTAAAGGAGCAGGGAGGTTCTGCTGCAGTTGTACAAGGCCTTGGTGAGACCGCACCTGGAGTATTGTGTGCAGTTTTGGTCTCCTAACCTGAGGAAAGACTTTCTTGCCTTAGAGGGAGTACAGAGAAGGTTCACCAGATTGATCCCTGGGATGGTGGGACTTTCATATGAGGAAAGACTGGATAGACTGGGCTTATACTCGCTGGAATTTAGAAGACTGAGGGGGGATCTTATAGAAACATATAAAATTCTTAAGGGGTTGGAGAGGCTAGATGCGGGAAGATTGTTCCCGATGTTGGGGGAGTCCAGAACCAGGGGTCACAGCTTAAGGACTTGTGTAGATGGGGCATGTTGCCATCTTTTAGGACCGAGATGAGAAAACATTTCTTCACACAGAGAGTGGTGAATCTGTAGAATTCTCTGCCACAGAAGGTAGTTGAGGCCAGTTCATTGGCTATATTTAAGAGTTAGATGTGGCCCTTTTTGCTAAAGGGATCAGGGGGTATCGAGAGAAGGCAGGTACAGGCTACTGAGCTGGATGATCAGCCATGATCATATTGAATGGCGGTGCAGGTTCGAAGGGCCGAATGGCCTACTCCTGCACCTATTTTCTATGTTTCTAACATGCCCCATCTACACTAGTCCCACCTGCCCACACCGCCCAACATGCCCCATCTACACAAGTCCCACCCGCCCACACCGCCCAACATGCCCCATCTACACTAGTCCCACCTGCCCACACCGGCCAACATGCCCCATCTACAATAGTCCCACCTTCCCACACCGACCAACATGCCCCATCTACACTAGTCCCACCTGCCCACACCGACCAACATGCCCCATCTACACTAGTCCCACCTTCCCACACCGGCCAACATGCCCCATCTACACTAGTCCCACCTGCCCACACAGACCAACATGCCCCATCTACACTAGTCCCACATGCCCACACCGACCAACATGCCCCATCTACACTAGTCCCACCTGCCCACACCGACCAACATGCCCCATCTACACTAGTCCCACCTGACCAACATGCCCCATCTACACTAGTCCCACCTGCCCACACCGCCCAACATGCCCCATCTACACAAGTCCCACCTGCCCACACCGGCCAACATGCCCCATCTACACTAGTCCCACCTTCCCACACTGGCCAACATGCCCCATCTACACTAGTCCCACCTGCCCACACAGACCAACATGCCCCATCTACACTAGTCCCACCTGCCCACACCGACCAACATGCCCCTTCTACACTAGTCCCACCTGCCCACACCGACCAACATGCCCCATCTACACTAGTCCCACCTGCCCACACCGACCAACATGCCCCATCTACACTGGTCCCACCTGCCCACACCGACCAACATGCCCCATCTACACTAGTCCCACACCGGCCAACATGCCCCATCTACACTAGTCCCACCTGCCCACACCGGCCAACATGCCCCATCTACACTAGTCCCACCTGCCCACACCGGCCAACATGCCTGTTTATAATTTAAAGCTCGTAGCTTATTGATAAATTTAAAAATTATAGTTCGCAGTTTTTTGATAAATTTATAAATTAAAGCTCGTAGCTTTTTGATAAATTTAAAAATTAAAGCTCGCAGCTTTTTGGTAAATATATAAATTAAAGCTCGTAGCTTTTTGATAAATTTATAAATTAAAGCTCGTAGCTTTTCGATAAAGTTATAAATTAAAGCTCGTAGCTTTTCGATAACTCTATAAATTAAAGCTCGTAGCTTTTTGAGTTTGTTTGTGTGTGTGTGAATCTCTCTCTCTCTCTCCTCTCTCTCCCCTTCCCTCTCTCTCCCCCTCCTCTCTCTCCACCTCTTGCTATTAAAAGATATTTTATAAATGATAGCTCGTAGCTTTTTGATAAATTTAAAAATTAAAGCTCGTAGCTTTTTGATAAACTAAAAAATTAAAGCTCGTAGCTTTTTGATAAATTTATAAATTAAAGTTCGTTGCTTTTTGATAAATTTATAAATAAAAGCTCGTAGCTTTTTGATAAATTTATAAATTAAAGCTCGTAGCTTTTTGATAAATGTATAAATTAAAGCTCGTAGCTTTTTGATAAATTTATCAATTAAAGCTAGTAGCTTTTTGATAAATTTATAAATTTAAAGCTCGTAGCTTTTTGATAAATGTATAAATTAAAGCTCGTAGCTTTTTGATAAATTTATAAATTAAAGCTAGTAGCTTTTTGATAAACTTATAAATTTAAAGCTCGTAGCTTTTTGATAAATTTAAAAATTAAAGCTCGTAGCTTTTTGATAAATTTATAAATTAAAGCTCGTAGCTTTTTGATAAATTTATTTTATTTGATAAATTCCACTGGAATTCTCTGCCAGTGGAATTCTCTGCCACAGAAGGTAGTTGAGGCCAGTTCATTGGCTATATTTAAGAGGGAGTTAGATGTGGCCCTTGTGGCTAAAGGGATCAGGGGGTATGGAGAGAAGGCAGGTACAGGATACTGAGCTGGATGATCAGCCATGATCATATTGAATGGCGGTGCGTACAGGCTCGAAGGGCCGAATGGCCTACTCCTGCACCTATTTCTATGTTTCTATGTTTCTAACATGCCCCATCTACACTAGTCCCACCTGCTCACACCGACCAACATGCCCCATCTACACTAGTCCCACCTGCCCACACCGCCCAACATGCCCCATCTACACTAGTCCCACCTGCCCACACAAGCCAACATGCCCCATCTACACTAGTCCTACCATCCCACACCGACCAACATGCCCCATCTACACTAGTCCCACCTACCCACACCGGCCAACATGACCCATCTACACTAGTCCCACCTGCCCACACCGACCAACATGCCTCATCTACACTAGTCCCACCCGCCCACACCGACCAACATGCCCCATCTACACTCGTCCCACCTGCCCACACCGACCAACATGCCCCATCTACACTAGTCCCACCTGCCCACACAGACCAACATGCCCCATCTACACTAGTCCCACCTGGCCACAACGACCAACATGCCCCATCTACACTAGCCCCACAACGACCAACATGCCCCATCTACACTAGTCCCACCTGCCCACAATGACCAACATGCCTGTTTATAAATTAAAGCTCGTAGCTTTTTGATAAATTTAAAAATTAAAGCACGTAGCTTTTTGATAAATTTATAAATTAAAGCTCGTAGCCTTTTGATAAATTTATAAATTAAAGCTCGTAGCTTTTTGATCAATTTATTTTATTTGATAAATTCCACTGGAATTCTCTGCCAGTGGAACTCTCTGCCACAGAAGGTAGTTGAGGCCAGTTCATTGGCTATATTTAAGAGGGAGTTAGATGTGGCCCTTGTGGCTAAAGGGATCAGGGGGTATTGAGAGAAGGCAGGTACAGGATACTGAGCTGGATGATCAGCCATGATCATATTGAATGGCGGTGCGTACAGGCTCGAAGGGCCGAATGGCCTACTCCTGCACCTATTTTCTATGTTTCTGTTTCTATAAATTAAAGCTCGTAGCTTTTTGAGTTTGTTTGTACATGGGTGAATCTCTCTCTCTCCCCCTCTCTCTCCCTCCCTCCCTCCCTCTCCCTCCCTCCCTCCCTCCCTCTCTCTCCCTCCCTCCCTCCCTCCCTCCCTCCCTTTCTCAAACTCTCCAAAACTATAATTAAAAAGAAAAATCTCCACTTTATTCCAGAGCTCAGGGCTACACAATAGAAGCAATTATCACATTGGAGTAACCAGACATGAAGTCAGCTTCGGCCCTTGTTTTACATTCACACCTCCAACCATGTACACAATAGAGGCGATGGATGATCACAGCTTGGGCTACATTCCCTGTAGTCAGGTATCTTTGCAAACAACATCCCTTGCCTTTTGCAGTATATTCCTTTGGCCACATTTTCTTCAGTCATGGAAGATTACAAAATTACTTTATTTGCAGATGATGTCTTAATTTGTCTTACTAGACCATTGGAATCCTTAAGAAAATTATATTTCGGATTGGAAGAATACGGGAAAGTATCAGGATATAAAATTAATAAAGATAAAACTGAAATAATGCCTCTTTTTGAAGGCAATTATGACCAAGGTAAAAGAGAAAGTCAGTTTAAATGGCAAAAAGAAGGCATTAAGTACTTAGGAGTTACAGTAGATAATAAGTTAAATAATTTGTATAAATTAAATTATAAACCACTAATAAAAAAAATTGATGAGGACCTGAAGAAATGGATGAATCTTCCAATTACATTGCTAGGGAGAGTGAACTGTATTAAGATGAATATTTTTCCGAGGATACATTATTTATTCCAAACACTGCCTATACCTTTGCCAAATAAAAAATTTCAAGAATTGAACAAAATTGTGAGGAATTTTCTTTGGAAAGGTAAAATGCCAAGAGTGTCTCTGGAAAAATTAACATGGAAATTTGAATTAGGTGGACTGCAATTACCAAATTTTAAAAATTATTATCTGGCAGCACAAATGAGTTTTATTTCATCCTTTTATCAAGAGGGTGGAAAAACAGCATGGGTTAAAATTGAAATGGATAAAATAAAAGAGTTATGTCCAGAAGAATTTATATATAAATGGGAAGCGAAGCTATTAGTTAAGGATAAAGAGTCACCTTTGCTAAAACATTTAATTAATACATTGTTGAAAACAGTTAAAGTTAATGATAAAAGATTTTTTTTAACAGCTAAAACTCCATTAGTAAAAAATAGATTATTGCCGTTTGCTTGGAATAATCAAATACTACAAGTCTGGGAACAGAAGGGTATTAAACATATAGGAGATTGCTATGAAGGAAATAACTTTTTGACATTTTCTCAATTGGGAAATAAATATCAAATTCCAGGGAATAGTATTTTTTTCTATTATCAATTACAATCTTTTTTAAGGGAAAAGTTAGGTAATTCAATGTCTCTATTTCAGATTAAAGGAATTGAATCCTTGATTCAGGGCAAGGGAATAAAAAAAATGTATATCTTCAATGTATAAATTATTACAAAAATCTAGTCCAAAGATAGGAATTCAAAAATCAAGACAAAGATGGGAAACAGATCTTAATATTATCATTGATTAACCAAGTTGGGAAAGATTGTGTTTAGATAGTATGAAAAATACTATTAATGTGAGATATAGTTTAGTACAATATAATTTTTTACATCAACTATATTTAACCCCGAAAAAATTAACCAATTTAAAACCCACAGAGAGTGGGTACTGATTGAGAACGATCAGCCGCGATCACATTGAATGGCGGTGCGTACAGGCTCGAAGGGCCGAATGGCCTCCTCCTGCACCTATTGTGAGAGAGAGGAGGGGGAGAGAGAGAGGGAAGGGGAGCCAGCAAGCAAGGACAAACATTGACACAAAGAAACAGCGAGCACATGTGGTGGCCATTTTGTTGAAAGAAACAGTGAGCACTTGTGGCGGCCATTTTGTTGAAAGAAACAGTGAGCACATGTGGCCCTTCATAAGCCCACAATTTCCCCAAGGCTCAGCGATCCCACCAATTATCAATTAGCAGCCCGCTCGACGGGCGACATTGTCCACACCCAGTCTCCACCTCTTGCTATTAAAAGATATTTTATAAATTAAAGCTCGTAGCTTTTTGAGGTATAAAATATCTTTTTAATAACAAGATTAATAGCTCTCCCCCTTCTCTTTCCCTTCCTCTCTCTCCCTCTCTCTCTCCCCCTCCTCTCTCTCCCCCTCCTCTCTCTTCCCCTCCTCTCTCCCTCCCTCACTCCATCCCTCCCTCTCTCCCTCCCTCCCTCTCTCTCCCCCAAACAAAAAACTATGAGCTTTAATTTATAAAATATCTTTTAATAGCAAGAGGTGGATAGCCATCATGCCCCATCTACACTAGTCCCACCTGCCCACACCGTCCATCATGCCCCATCTACACTAGTCCCACCCACCCACACCGACCAACATGCCCCATCTACACTAGTCCCACACGCCCACACCGACCAACATGCCCCATCTACACTAGTCCCACCTGCCCACACCGACCAACATGCCCCATCTACACTAGTCCCACCTGCCCACACCGGCCAACATGCCCCATCTACACTAGTCCCACCTGCCCACACTGAACAACATGCCCCATCTACACTAGTCCCACCTGCCCACACCGTCCATCATGCCCCATCTACACTAGTCCCACCCGCCCACACTGACCAACATGCCCCATCTACACTAGTCCCACCTGCCCACACTGACCAACATGCCCCATCTACACTAGTCCCACCCGCCCACACCGGCCAACATGCCCCATCTACACTAGTCCCACCTGCCCACACCATCCAACATGCCCCATCTACACTAGTCCCACCTGCCCACACAGACCAACATGTGCTAGGAGGATGCTAGGAGGCTGCAGAGTGACTTGGATAGATTAGGCGAGTGGGCAAACGCATGGCAGATGCAATATAATGTGGATAAATGTGATGTTATCCACTTTGGCGGCAAGAAGAGGATAGCAGAGTATTACCTGAATGGTGACCGATTGGGAGAAGGGGAGATGCAACGTGACCTGGGTGTCATGGTGCACCAGTCATTGAAAGGAAGCGTGCAGGTGCAGCAGGCAGTGAAGAAAGCCAATGGTATGTTGGTATTCATAGCAAGAGGATTTGAGTAAAGGAGCAGGGAGGTTCTGCTGCAGTTGTACAAGGCCTTGGTGAGACCGCACCTGGAGTATTGTGTGCAGTTTTGGTCTCCTAACCTGAGGAAAGACTTTCTTGCCTTAGAGGGAGTACAGAGAAGGTTCACCAGATTGATCCCTGGGATGGTGGGACTTTCATATGAGGATAGACTGGCTAGACTGGGCTTATACTCGCTGGAATTTAGAAGACTGAGGGGGGATCTTATAGAAACATATAAAATTCTTAAGGGGTTGGAGAGGCTAGATGCGGGAAGATTGTTCCCGATGTTGGGGGAGTCCAGAACCAGGGGTCACAGCTTAAGGACTTGTGTAGATGGGGCATGTTGCCATCTTTTAGGACCGAGATGATAAAACATTTCTTCACACAGAGAGTGGTGAATTTGTAGAATTCTCTGCCACAGAAGGTAGTTGAGGCCAGTTCATTGGCTATATTTAAGAGTTAGATGTGGCCCTTTTTGCTAAAGGGATCAGGGGGTATCGAGAGAAGGCAGGTACAGGCTACTGAGCTGGATGATCAGCCATGATCATATTGAATGGCGGTGCAGGTTCGAAGGGCCGAATGGCCTACTCCTGCACCTATTTTCTATGTTTCTAACATGCCCCATCTACACTAGTCCCACCTGCCCACACCGCCCAACATGCCCCTTCTACACAAGTCCCACCCGCCCACACCGCCCAACATGCCCCATCTACACTAGTCCCACATGCCCACACCAACCAACATGCCCCATCTACACTAGTCCCACCTGCCCACACCGACCAACATGCCCCATCTACACTAGTCCCACCTGACCAACATGCCCCATCTACACTAGTCCCACCTGCCCACACCGCCCAACATGCCCCATCTACACAAGTCCCACCTGCCCACACCGGCCAACATGCCCCATCTACACTAGTCCCACCTTCCCACACTGGCCAACATGCCCCATCTACACTAGTCCCACCTGCCCACACAGACCAACATGCCCCATCTACACTAGTCCCACCTGCCCACACCGACCAACATGCCCCTTCTACACTAGTCCCACCTGCCCAAACCGACCAACATGCCCCATCTACACTAGTCCCACCTGCCCACACCGACCAACATGCCCCATCTACACAAGTCCCACCTGCCCACACCGGCCAACATGCCCCATCTACACTAGTCCCACCTTCCCACACTGGCCAACATGCCCCATCTACACTAGTCCCACCTGCCCACACAGACCAACATGCCCCATCTACACTAGTCCCACCTGCCCACACCGACCAACATGCCCCTTCTACACTAGTCCCACCTGCCCACACCGACCAACATGCCCCATCTACACTAGTCCCACCTGCCCACACCGACCAACATGCCCCATCTACACTAGTCCCACATGCCCACACCAACCAACATGCCCCATCTACACTAGTCCCACCTGCCCACACCGACCAACATGCCCCATCTACACTAGTCCCACCTGACCAACATGCCCCATCTACACTAGTCCCACCTGCCCACACCGCCCAACATGCCCCATCTACACAAGTCCCACCTGCCCACACCGGCCAACATGCCCCATCTACACTAGTCCCACCTTCCCACACTGGCCAACATGCCCCATCTACACTAGTCCCACCTGCCCACACAGACCAACATGCCCCATCTACACTAGTCCCACCTGCCCACACCGACCAACATGCCCCTTCTACACTAGTCCCACCTGCCCAAACCGACCAACATGCCCCATCTACACTAGTCCCACCTGCCCACACCGACCAACATGCCCCATCTACACAAGTCCCACCTGCCCACACCGGCCAACATGCCCCATCTACACTAGTCCCACCTGCCCACACCGCCCAACATGCCCCATCTACACTAGTCCCACCTGCCCACACCAGCCAACATGCCCCATCTACACTAGTCCCACCATCCCACACCGACCAACATGCCCCATCTACACTAGTCCCACCTACCCACACCGGCCAACATGACCCATCTACACTAGTCCCACCTGCCCACACCGACCAACATGCCTCATCTACACTAGTCCCACCCGCCCACACCGACCAACATGCCCCATCTACACTAGTCCCACCTGCCCACACCGACCAACATGCCCCATCTACACTAGTCCCACCTGCCCACACAGACCAACATGCCCCATCTACACTAGTCCCACCTGCCCACAACGACCAACATGCCCCATCTACACTAGCCCCACAACGACCAACATGCCCCATCTACACTAGTCCCACCTGCCCACAATGACCAACATGCCGGTTTATAAATTAAAGCTCGTAGCTTTTTGATAAATTTAAAAATTAAAGCTCGTAGCTTTTTGATAAATTTATAAATTAAAGCTCGTAGCCTTTTGATAAATTTATAAATTAAAGCTCGTAGCTTTTTGATAAATTTATTTTATTTGATAAATTCCACTGGAATTCTCTGCCAGTGGAACTCTCTGCCACAGAAGGTAGTTGAGGCCAGTTCATTGGCTATATTTAAGAGGGAGTTAGATGTGGCCCTTGTGGCTAAAGGGAACAGGGGGTATTGAGAGAAGGCAGGTACAGGATACTGAGCTGGATGATCAGCCATGATCATATTGAATGGCGGTGCGTAGAGTCTCGAAGGGCCGAATGGCCTACTCCTGCACCTATTTTCTATGTTTCTGTTTCTATAAATTAAAGCTCGTAGCTTTTTGAGTTTGTTTGTACATGGGTGAATCTCTCTCTCTCCCCCTCTCTCTCCCTCCCTCCCTCTCTTTCCCTCCCTCCCTCCCTCTCTCTCCCTCCCTCCCTCCCTCCCTTTCTCAAACTCTCCAAAACTATATTAAAAAGAAAAATCTCCACTTTATTCCAGAGCTCAGGGCTACACAATAGAAGCAATTATCACATTGGAGTAACCAGACATGAAGGCAGCTTCGGTCCTTGTTTTACATTCACACCTCCAACCATGTACACAATAGAGGCGATGATCACAACTTGGGCTACATTCCCTGTAGTCAGATATCTTTGCAAACAACATCCCCTGCCTTTTGCAGTATATTCCTTTGGCCACATTTTCTTCAGTCATGGAAGATCACAAAATTACTTTATTTGCAGATGATGTCTTCATTTGTCTTACTAGACCATTGGAATCCTTAAGAAAATTATATTTCAGATTGGAAGAATACGGGAAAGTATCAGGATATAAAATTAATAAAGATAAAACTGAAATAATGCCTCTTTTTGAAGGCAATTATAACCAATGTAAAAGAGAAAGCCAGTTTAAATGGCAAAAAGAAGGCATTAAGTACTTAGGAGTTAAAGTAGATAATAAGTTAAATAATTTGTATAAATTTAATTATAAACCATTAATAAAAAAATAGATGAGGACCTGAAGAAATGGATGAATCTTCCAATTACATTGCTAGGGAGAGTGAACTGTATTAAGATGAATATTTTTCCGAGGATACAGTATTTATTCCAAACACTGCCTATACCTTTGCCAAATAAATTTTTTCAAGAATTGAACAAAATTGTGAGGAATTTTCTTTGGAAAGGTAAAATGCCAAGAGTGTCTCTGGAAAAATTAACATGGAAATTTGAATTAGGCGGACTGCAATTACCAAATTAAAAAAATTATTATCTGGCAGGACAAATGAGTTTTATTTCATCCTTTTATCAAGAGGGTGGAAAAACAGCATGGGTTAAAATTGAAATGGATAAAATAAAAGAGTTATGTCCAGAAGAATTTATAGATAAATGGGAAGCGAAGCTATTAGTTAAGGATAAAGAGTCACCTTTGCTAAAACATTTAATTAATACATTGTTGAAAACAGTTAAAGTTAATGATAAAAGATTTGTTTTAACAGCTAAAACTCCATTAGTAAAAAATAGATTATTGCCGTTTGCTTGGAATAATCAAATACTACAAGTCTGGGAACAGAAGGGTATTAAACATATAGGAGATTGCTATGAAGGAAATAACTTTTTGACATTTTCTCAATTGAGAAATAAATATCAAATTCCAGGGAATAGTATTTTTTTCTATTATCAATTACAATCTTTTTTAAGGGAAAAGTTAGGTAATTCAATGTCTCTATTTCAGATTAAAGGAATTGAATCCTTGATTCAGGGCAAGGGAATAAAAAAAATTATATCATCAATGTATAAATTATTACAAAAATCTAGTCCAAAGATAGAAATTCAAAAATCAAGACAAAGATGGAAAACAGATCTTAATATTATCATTGATGAACTAAGTTGGGAAAGATTGTGTTTAGATAGTATGAAAAATACTATTAATGTGAGATATAGTTTAGTACAATATAATTTTTTACATCAACTATATTTAACCCCGAAAAAATTAACCAATTTAAAACCCACAGAGAGTGGGTACTGATTGAGAACGATCAGCCGCGATCACATTGAATGGCGGTGCGTACAGGCTCGAAGGGCCGAATGGCCTCCTCCTGCACCTATTGTGAGAGGGAGGAGGGGGAGAGAGAGAGGGAAGGGGAGCCAGCAAGCAAGGACAAACATTGATGCAAAGAAACAGCGAGCACATGTGGCGGCCATTTTGTTGAAAGAAACAGTGAGCACATGTGGCGGCCATTTTGTTGAAATAAACAGTGAGCACATGTGGCCCTTCATAAGCCCACAACTTCCCCAAGGCTCAGCGATCCCACCAATTATCAATTAGCAGCCCGCCCGACGGGCGACATTGTCCAAACCAAGTCTCCACCTCTTGCTATTAAAAGATATATCTCTCCCCCTCTCTCTCCCCTTCCTCTCTCTTCCCCTCCTCTCTCCCTCCCTCACTCCATCCCTCCCTCTCTCCCTCCCTCCCTCTCTCTCCCCCAAACATAAAACTATGAGCTTTAATTTATAAAATATCTTTTAATAGCAAGAGGAGGATAGCCATCATGCCCCATCTACACTAGTCCCACCCGCCCACACCGTCCATCATGCCCCATCTACACTAGTCCCACCCGCGCACACCGTCCATCATGCCCCATTTACACTAGTCCCACCCGCCCACACCGTCCATCATGCCCCATCTACACTAATCCCACCAGCCCACACTGACCAACATGCCCCATCTACACTAGTCCCACCCGCCCACACTGACCAACATGCCCCATCTACACTAGTCCCACCCGCCCACACTGACCAACATGCCCCATCTACACTAGTCCCACCCGCCCACACTGACGAACATGCCCCATCTACACTAGTCCCACCTGCCCACACTGACCAACATGCCCCATCTACACTAGTCCCACCCACCCACACTGACCAACATGCCCCATCTACACTAGTCCCACCTGCCCACACCGACCAACATGCCCCATCTACACTAGCCCCACCCGCCCACACCGTCCATCATGCCCCATCTACACTAGTCCCACCCGCCCACACCGTCCATCATGCCCCATCTACACTTGTCCCACCTTCCCACACCGTCCATCATGCCCCATCTACACTAGTCCCACCTGCCCACACAGACCAACATGCCCCATCTACACTAGTCCCACCTGCCCACACAGACCAACATGCCCCATCTACACTAGTCCCACCCGCCCACACCGTCCATCATGCCCCATCTACACTAGTCCCACCTGCCCACACAGACCAACATGCCCCATCTACACTAGTCCCACCCGCCCACACCGTCCATCATGCCCCATCTACATTAGTCGCACCTGCCCACACAGACCAACATGCCCCATCTACACTAGTCCCACCTGCCCACACTGACCAACATGCCTCATCTACACTAGTCCCACCTGCCCACACCGACCAACATGCCCCATCTACACTAGTCCCACCCGCCCACACTGACCAACATGCCCCATCTACACTAGTCCCACCTGCCCACACTGACCAACATGCCCCATCTACACTTGTCCCACCTGCCCACACCGTCCAACATGCCCCATCTACACTAGTCCCACCTGCCCACACCGACCAACATGCCCCATCTACACTAGTCCCACACCGACCAACATGCCCCATCTACACTAGTCCCACCTGCCCACACCGGCCAACATGCCCCATCTACACTAGTCCCACCTGCCCACACCGACCAACATGCCCCATCTACACTAGTCCCACCTGCCCACACAGACCAACATGCCCCATCTACACTAGTTCCACCTGCCCACAACGACCAACATGCCCCATCTACACTAGACCCACCTGCCCACAACGACCAACATGCCCCATCTACACTAGTCCCACCTGCCCACACCGACCAACATGCCCCATCTACACTAGTCCCACCTGCCCACAACGACCAACATGCCCCATCTACACTAGACCCACCTGCCCACAACGACCAACATGCCCCATCTACACTAGTCCCACCTGCCCACACAGACCAACATGCCCCATCTACACTAGTCCCACCTGCCCACAACGACCAACATGCCCCATCTACACTAGTCCCACAACGACCAACATGCCCCATCTACACTAGTCCCACCCGCCCACACTGACGAACATGCCCCATCTACACTAGTCCCACCTGCCCACACCGACCAACATGCCCCATCTACACTAGCCCCACCCGCCCACACCGTCCATCATGCCCCATCTACACTAGTCCCACCCGCCCACACCGTCCATCATGCCCCATCTACACTTGTCCCACCTTCCCACACCGTCCATCATGCCCCATCTACACTAGTCCCACCTGCCCACACAGACCAACATGCCCCATCTACACTAGTCCCACCTGCCCACACAGACCAACATGCCCCATCTACACTAGTCCCACCCGCCCACACCGTCCATCATGCCCCATCTACACTAGTCCCACCTGCCCACACAGACCAACATGCCCCATCTACACTAGTCCCACCCGCCCACACCGTCCATCATGCCCCATCTACATTAGTCGCACCTGCCCACACAGACCAACATGCCCCATCTACACTAGTCCCACCTGCCCACACTGACCAACATGCCTCATCTACACTAGTCCCACCTGCCCACACCGACCAACATGCCCCATCTACACTAGTCCCACCCGCCCACACTGACCAACATGCCCCATCTACACTAGTCCCACCTGCCCACACTGACCAACATGCCCCATCTACACTTGTCCCACCTGCCCACACCGTCCAACATGCCCCATCTACACTAGTCCCACCTGCCCACACCGACCAACATGCCCCATCTACACTAGTCCCACACCGACCAACATGCCCCATCTACACTAGTCCCACCTGCCCACACCGGCCAACATGCCCCATCTACACTAGTCCCACCTGCCCACACCGACCAACATGCCCCATCTACACTAGTCCCACCTGCCCACACAGACCAACATGCCCCATCTACACTAGTCCCACCTGCCCACAACGACCAACATGCCCCATCTACACTAGACCCACCTGCCCACAACGACCAACATGCCCCATCTACACTAGTCCCACCTGCCCACACCGACCAACATGCCCCATCTACACTAGTCCCACCTGCCCACAACGACCAACATGCCCCATCTACACTAGACCCACCTGCCCACAACGACCAACATGCCCCATCTACACTAGTCCCACCTGCCCACACAGACCAACATGCCCCATCTACACTAGTCCCACCTGCCCACAACGACCAACATGCCCCATCTACACTAGTCCCACAACGACCAACATGCCCCATCTACACTAGTCCCACCTGCCCACAACGACCAACATGCCGGTTTATAAATTAAAGCTCGTAGCTTTTTGATAAATTTAAAAATTAAAGCTCGTAGCTTTTTGATAAATTTATCAATTAAAGCTCGTAGCTTTTTGATAAATTTATAAATTAAAGCTCGTAGCTTTTTGATAAATTTATCAATTAAAGCTCGTAGCTTTTTGATAAATTTATAAATTAAAGCTCGTAGCTTTTTGAGTTTGTTTGTGTGTGTGTGAATCTCTCTCTCTCCTCTCTCTCCCCTTCCCTCTCTCTCCCTCTCCTCTCTCTCCACCTCTTGCTATTAAAAGATATTTTATAAATTAAAGCTCGTAGCTTTTTGATAAATTTATCAATTAAAGCTCGTAGCTTTTTGATAAATTTATCAATTAAAGCTCGCAGCTTTTTGATAAATTTAAAAATTAAAGCTCACAGCTTTTTGGTAAATTTATAAATTAAAGCTCGTAGCTTTTTGATAAATTTTAAAATTAAAGCTCGTAGCTTTTTGATAAAGTTATAAATCAAAGCTCGTAGCTTTTTGATAAATTTATAAATTAAAGCTCG
Organism: Rhinoraja longicauda; assembly: GCF_053455715.1. NCBI lineage: Eukaryota > Metazoa > Chordata > Chondrichthyes > Rajiformes > Arhynchobatidae > Rhinoraja > Rhinoraja longicauda. The sequence continues at coordinate 29,220 of NW_027602477.1, forward strand.
TAGCTTTTTGATAAATTTATAAATTAAAGCTCGTAGCTTTTTGGTAAATTTAAAAATGTGTACTGCAAAAGCCAGCGCAGACAGACGAGTTGTTTGCAAAGATACCAGAGGACAGGAAATGCGGCTAGTTTTCCATCTGTGACAATGGCCGAAACTGCCTTCATGTAAAGGTTACCCCAATGTGATAATGGTTTCTATTGTGGAGCACACTTGGGTGCCTTGAGCACTGAAACCTGTGCAGAGAGTTTAGCTCAGATAGTTAACTTGGAACAGGTTTATTCCAAATAAAGTAAAGGCATCTGTTTGTGGAATTTGTGTGTGTGTCACCTCAGCTCCTCAATAAATAAAAAGCTGCATGCTGCTAATTGCAGTATTGGGAGCTCAGACCGGCCAAGTCTGGCATCAAACCTCAAACCTCTGCCAACTCCAGCAAGTGGGTAAGCTTCTTGTGTTTTAAATCCATTAGTGTGTTGTCTGTTTTTTTGTGTTAATTGAATTTAATGTAGTTTAGTTGAACACGGTTCAAATCAATGTAATTCAGTTTAGCTTTATTTAATTTAATGTAGTTTAGTTAAACATGATTCAAACCAATTAAATTCAGTTTAACTTTATTTAATTTAATGTAGTTTAGTTAAACACGGTTCAAATCAATTTAATTCAGTTTAGCTTTATTTAATTTAATGTAGTAAAGTTAAACACGGTTCAAATCAATTTAATTCAGTTTAACTTTATTTGATTTAATGTAGTTTGGTTAAACGTGATAGTTCCCTTTAGGGAGAGGAGTGGGAGAGAGAGGGGGAGGGAGGGAGAGAGAGAGAGAGAGAGAGGGAGAGAGAGAGGGAGAGAGAGAGGGAGGGGGAGAGAGCTTTATTTAATTTAATGTAGTGTAGTTTACTAATAGTTCCCTTTAGGGAGAGAGAGGGAGAGAGAGAGAGGGGGAGAGGAGGGGGAGAGAGAGAGAGTGTGTGAGTGAGAGAGAGAGAGAGAGAGAGAGCACAAACAAACTCAAAAAGCTGCGAGCTTTAATTTATAAATAGTTTTAAACAGTTCACTTTAGTTCTCTGCAGTGTAGTTTAATTAACTAAACCTCATGATAATCAGATTGAATGATTGATTCTCTTTCATACACACTCTCTCTCTCTCTCTCTCTCTTGCTCTCTCTTCTCACCCCTCCCAAACTGTTAATATTAAAATGGGGAATCCCTGCATTTGTTAGAGAGAGAGCAAGAGAGAGAGAGACTTCAAACAAGGGATTTTGTGTAAATTTGGAAATGAATATCTGCATTGAATGTGTAACCTCTGGAAATGTCGGATGGAGTTGTTGAAAAGAGAATGTTTAAAAAAATATTTATTACTTTAAAAAAGTATTTTTTGATATTTTTTTTAAAACGTGCCTGTTTTGCTGATGTGATAAAGAATAAACAAGTGTTGTGTGTTATCCAAAATGTTTATTCATGTGGGATTTCTAACTTTAACTAATACAATCTGCATTTTGGAATATGTGGCAGCTTAATTAAATATATTGAGTCAGATTTGTCAGTATTGCTCAGCCCTTGTCTGCAGAACCACAGGCTTTTCGTTTGATTGACACCTGCCAGTCTGTGCTCAGGGTGATCTACAGGATGGACAATGGTCCAGGAGTTCCCCAAGTTCCTTCAAATTGATACCTTGCAGAATGATTTTGCAAACTGACTGAGTGCATCGATCCTATTGGGTTTTGCAGCACAGTGCATTGAGCTGTCCTTTGTATTATTGGTTCAGGGAGATGCCTGTTATGTCTGTTTGGTCCCTCAGGTTGGAGGGGGCAGATAAAAGAGATGGTGATCACAAGCTTGGTGGTAGATCTTCATGGGAAATATTTATTGATGTAGGATTCATAACTTGAACTAATACAATCTGCATTTTGGAATATGCAGCAGCTTAAATAAATATTTATTTATGTAGGATTCATAACTTTAACTAATACAATCTGCATTTTGAAATGTGGGATGGAGTTGTTGAAAAGAAAAAGTTAAAAAAATATTTAATATTCTGAAAAAGTATTTTTTGATTTTTAAAAAAAAACTTGCTGATGGGATAAAGAATTAAAAAGTGTTGTGTTTTCTCAAAAACATTTTATCCAAAATATTTATATATGTAGGATTCATACATGCTTACTGAAATGGCGGGGTTGCTTACTGAAATGGCGGAGGCAGAGGACGGAGCGGCGGGGTTTGCTTACTAAAATGGCGGAGGCAGAACGCACAGCGCACAGCGGCGGGGTTTGCTTACTAAAATGGCGGAGGCAGAGGACGGAGCGGCGGGGTTTGCTTACTAAAATGGCGGGGTTTCCTTACTGAAATGGCGGGGTTGCTTACTAAAATAGCGGGGGCAGAGCGCACAGCGGCAGGGTTTGCTTACTAACATGGCGGAGGCAGAGGGGGAGCGGCGGGTTTGATTACTGAAATGGCGGGGGAGAGCGCACAGCTGCGTTATTTGCTTACTAAAATGGCGGGGTAGCTTACTGAAATGGCTGGGGCAGGCGCACAGCGGCGGGGTTCGCTTACTAAAATGGGTGTTTTCCTTACTGAAATGGCGGGGTTGCTTACTGAAATGGCGGGAGGGTTGCTTACTGAAATGGCTGGGGCAGAGCGAAATGTGGCGGGGTTTGCTTACTAAAATGGCGGGGGTTGCTTACTGAAATGGCGGGGTTTGTTTACTAAAATGGCGGGGGTTCTGACTACATAAGAACTTGGTGCTGGATCCTCATGATAAATATTTATTTATATAGGATTCATAACTTTAACTAATACAATCTGCATTTTGAAATGTCGGATGGAGTTGTTGAAAAGAATTTTTTTAAAATATTTAATATTCTGAAAAAGTATTTTTTGATATATTTTTTAAAACTTGCCTGTTTTATTGCTGATGGGATAAAGAATTAAAAAGTGTTGTGTTTTATCAAAAATATTTTATCAAAAATTTGGAAATGAATATCTGCATTGAATGTGTAACCTGTGGAAATGTCGGATGGAGTTGTTGAAAAGAGAATGTTTTAAAAATATTTATTACTTGAAAAAAGTATTTTTTGATATTTTTTTTAAAACTTGGCTGTTTTATTGCTGATGGGATAAAGAATAAACAAGTCTTGTGCTTTATCAATTTTTTTTAATCAAAAATATTTATTGATCAAGATCAAGATCAAGATCAAGATAGCTTTATTTGTCATCCAATATTGGACGAAATTCGGTCACCCACAGTCCAACAATAAAAGCATTAAATAGGCATTCAAATTACACAACCCCAAAACCCCCAAAACACAGTCCAACAATAAAAGCATTAAAAGCATTAAATAGGCATTAAAATTACCCAACCCCAAAAACACACAAAAAAAGAAACATCCATCAAAGAAACATCCATCACAGGATTCATAACTTGAACTAATACAATCTGCATTTTTGAATATGCAGCAACTTAAATAAATATTTATTTATATAGGATTCATAACTTTAACTAATACAATCTGCATTTTGAAATGTCGGATGGAGTTGTTGAAAAGAAAAAGTTTTAAAAATATTTAATATTTTGAAAAAGTATTTTTTGATATTTAAATAAAAACTTGCCTGTTTTATTGCTGATGGGATAAAGAATAAACAAGTCTTGTGTTTTATCAAAAATATTTTATCAAAAATATTTATTTATGTAGGATTTCTAACTTTAACTAATACAATCTGCATTTTGAAATATGTGGCATCTTAAATAAATATTTATTTATGTAGGATTCCTAACTTTAACTAATACAATCTGCATTTTGGAATATGCAGCAACTTAAATAAAAAATTATTTATGTAGGATTCATAACTTTATCTAATACAATCTGCATTTTGTTGAAAAGAAAATGTTATTAAAATATTTATTACTTGAAAAAAGTATTTTTTGATATTAAAAAAAAACTTGCATGTTTTATTGCTGATGGGATAAAGAATAAAGAAGTCTTGTGTTTTATCAAAAATATTTATTTATGTAGGATTCAAAAACTTTATCTAATACAATCTGCATTTTGGAATACTTAAACAACTTAAATAAATATTTATTTATGTAGGATTCATAACTTTATCTATTACAATCTGCATTTGGGAATATGCAGCAACTTAAATAAATATTTATTTATGTAGGATTCATAACTTTATCTAATACAATCTGCAGACCGTTTGATTGACACCTGCCAGTCTGGGCTCAGGATGATCTGCAGGATGGACAATGGTCCAGGAGTTCCCCATCAATTCCTTCAAAATGATACCATGCAGAATGATTTTGCAAACTGACCCTGAGTGCATCATTCCTATTGGGTTTTTGCAGGGCACATGGTATCAATGTTTGTCCTTGCTTGCTAGCTGCCTTCCAGAGCTTTCCATACAACACAGTGCACTGAGCTGTCGGTGGTATTATTGGGTCAGGGAGATACCTGTTATGTATCTTTGTATGTATGTATATGTGGGGTTAATCAATATCTGTTATTGGGTAAGTGTAAGACAACCCTGTGTGTTTCGTCCCTCAGGTTGGAGGGGGCCGATAAAAGAGACGGTGATCACAAGCTTGGGGCACGATCCCCATGGGAACTACTGGAGTGTCGGTGTCCACTAGACTGTGGGTTAAGCTGAGAAAGGAGCAGCTATCACAGCTATAGGAAGAGGTAAGAGAGAGAGATTGCCCAAATCTCTCTCACTCACTCACTCACACACACACACACACACACACACACACACACACACACACACACACACACACACTTAAAAATGCCTTTTTATGTAGGCTTCCTAACTACAATCTGCATTTTGGAATATGCAGCAGCTTAAATAAATATAGGAGTCAGAGATTAGTCAGTATTGCTCAGCCCTTGTCTGCAGAACTACACGGGCTTCCCTTTTGATTGACAGCCGCCAGTCTGGGCTCAGGGTGATCTGCAGGATGGACAATGGTCCAGGAGTTCCCACCCCCCCCCAACCTGTTAATATTAAAATGGAGAATCCATGCATTTGTCACAGAGAGAGAGAGGGAGAGGGAGAGAGAGAGAGAGAGAGAGAGGGAGAGAGGGAGGGAGGGAGGGAGGGAGGGAGGGAGGGAGGGAGGGAGGGAGGGAGGGAGGGAGGGAGGGAGGGAGGGAGGGAGGGAGGGAGGGAGGGAGGGAGGGAGGGAGGGAGGGAGGGAGGGAGAGAGAGAGAGATGTGGCCCTTGTGGCTAGAGGGATTAGGGGGTATGGAGAGGAGGCAGGTATGGGATACTGAGTTGGATGATCAGCCATGATCATATTGAATGGCGGTGCGTACAGGATCGAAGGGCCGAATGGCCTACTCCTGCACCTACTGTCTATGTTTCAATGAAAGAGAGAAGGAATTAGAGAAAGGAGCGGAAATAGTGAGAGATTGAGAGAGAAGGGGAGACACAGACCCACACACATCAGACACACTTCCCGGAAGCACTTCCACATGCCGGATAGTCTCCTCCCTGCCCTGGAGGTTCCGCTACGTGCCGGGGGGTAGTAAATACAATAATAATACTATAGTAATAATAATTAATATTATTAATAATAATAATAAGAATTGATTGATTGATTGATTGATTGATTGATTGATTGATTGATTGATTGATTGATTGATTGATTGATTGATTGATTGATTGATTGATTGATTGATTGATTGATTGATTGATTGATTGATTGATTGATTGATTGATTGATTGATTGATTGATTGATTGATTGATTGATTGATTGATTGATTGATTGATT
>NW_027602478.1:0-34976 GCF_053455715.1 Rhinoraja longicauda
CTCCCATTTCTCCCTCTCTCTGCCCTCTCTCTCTGCCCTCTCTCTCACTCTCTCTCACTCCGCCTCCACTCTCTCTCCCCCTCTCTTACTTGCCCTCTCTCTTCCACCTCTCTTTCGGTGCCCTGTCTCCCTCCCATCTCTCCCCTCTCGCTCTCACACCTCTCTCTTCCTCGTCCCTCTCCCCTCAACTCTCACCCCCCTCTTATTCCCCTCTCTCACTCTCCCCCCTCCCCCTGTCCTGAAACACCCACCACCTATTCAGTGTAGATGTTGACCATCATGGGGACTGGACTCTGGATAAGGGGTGGGGTGGGGGATGGTGATATTTCGTGGTTACGGGAGTAAACGACCTTTCTGTTGTCCTCTGGTGGGAACAGGAGGCAAAAGTCGGCCATCTTGAAACAGGCCGAAAACTCGCCCTCCTCTACCTGTTTCACCTTTTCCCTTTTTATTTCAGATGCAGCACGGAAACAAGGCCATTCAGCCCACCGAGTCTGTTCCGACCAGCGATCGCCCGTTCACAGATTTATTAATTTAGAGATATAGCGCAGAAAACTAAACTAATATACCAACATTCCACACCCTCTCTCTCTCCCATCTCTCTCTCTCACACTCACCCCATCTCCCTCTCATCCCTTTTGACTAAATATACTAAACTAAATTAAACTATATTAATATTTGATACCTGCCCCCCTCCACTTTATAATAAAATTTACAATATATTAAGCTAATATTTGTTATCCCCTCTCTCCCCTCCCCCTCCCTATCTCTCCCTCTCCTCTCTCTCTCTCTCCTCTTTCTCTCCCCCCCTCCACTGTATAGAAAACATTAAAATAATAAATTAAACAACTAATATTGATACCCCCTCTCCCCCTCTTTCTACCCTATCACTCTCCCTCTCCACCCTTTCTCTCTCTTTCTCTCTCCCCTCTCTCTCACCTCTCTCAATCTTTCTCTCACCCTCTCTCTCTCACCCCCTCTCTCTTTCGCCCTTTTTATCTCCCCCCCTGTGATATCACAGTCAGTGAAAATGGTGAGCAAGAATTAAAGCAGGAACTTTTTCAGATTGGAAAGTGAGCTGAGAAATAGCAAATGGTGTTTGTTGCAGGTAAGTGTGAGGTTTAAATTTTGGGAAGTCAGACCAGGGCATGATCTTCGCCGTGAATGATAGTTCGCTGGGGAGTGTTGCAGAGCAGAGGGATCTCAGAACAAAAGTACATAGTTGCAAAAAAAGGGACGTAACAGGGGGATAGGGTGGTGGAGAAGGTTTTTTTGGCGAACTGTCTTCATCAGCCAGTGAATAAAATTTAAAAGTTGGAAAGTTATGTTCAGTTGGACAAGACGTTAGTGAGGATGCACTTGGAGTAATGTGCATATTTTTAGCCACCGTGTTTGGGCAATATGCCACTAATTTGTAAAGAGCGCTGAATATATTATCGAACAAGTTGCCCGGAGACAAGGTTCGGAGCTCAAGGGAAAGGATGGACACGCCAGGACTTTATTCCATGGAGCTCAGTAGAGAGAGCAGTGATCTCGTGGAGGTGCACAGTATCATAGGGAGTGCCATAGTAATAACACTACGACATTTGGACAGGTACATGAGGACACTGGTTAGTGGCCAATTAGTGGGCAATCAGGAGATGAGTAGGCAAAATTAGAGCACGTAGTATAGGGGGCAGTGTATTGACATGGATAGAAAAAGAGTAGGAATTAATGGGTCCCTTTCGCAATGGCAGGCAGTGACTAATGGGGTACCGCAAGGCTCGGTTCTGGGACCGCAGCCATTTACAATCCATATATAGATGATTTTGATGAAGGAATAAAAAGTAACATAAGCAGATTTGCAGATGACACAAAGCTGGGTGGCATGATGAACTGTGAAAAAGATGCTATGAGGATGCAGGGTGACTTGTATAGGTTGGGTGAGTGGGCAGATGCAGTGTAATGTGGATAAATGGGAGGTTATCCACTTTGGTGGCAAGAACAAGAAGGCAGATTATTATCTGAATGGTGTCCGATTATGATAAGGGGAAGTGCAACAAGACCTGGGAATCCTTGTAGATCAGTCAATAAAAGTAAGCATGCAGGTACGGCAGGCAGTGAAGAAAGCTAATGGCATGTTAGACTTCGCAACGAGAGGATTTGAGTACAAGAGCAAAGAGATCCTTCTTCAGTTGTACAGGGACCTGGTGAGACCACATCTGAGGTATTGTGTGCACATTTGGTCTCCCAATTTGTGGAAGGACATTCTTGCTATTGAGGGAATGCAGCGCAGGTTCACGAGGTTAATTCCCAGGATGGCGGGGACTGTCATATGATGAAAGAATGGAGCGACTGGGCTTGTATTTACTGGAGTTTAGAGGGGATCTTATAGAAACAGATACAATTATTAAGGGATGCAGGAAACATGTTTCCGATGTTGGGGGAGTCCAGAACCAGATGCCACAGTTTAAGAATCAGGTGTAGGCCATTTAGTACTGAAATGAGGAAAAACTCTTTCACCCAGAGAGTTGTGAAGTTATGAAATTCTCAAAGGTCAGACTGTGAGTGGGAGGGGGAGATGAAGTGCTCAGCCACCGGGTCTGACCTTTCTGTCATGGGCCTCCTCCAGTGCCATAGTGAGGCCAACTGGAAATTGGAGAAACAGCACCTCATATTTCGCTTGGGCAGCTTGCAGCCCAGCGGTATGAACATTGACATCTCCAACTTTAGACATTTCCTCTGTCTCTCTCCTATTCCCCCCCCCCCTCCCCTTCCCAGTTCTCCCACTGTCTTTCTGTCTCCATCTATATCCTTTCTTTGTCCCGCCCCACTGACATCAGTCTGAAGAAGGGTCTCGACCCGAAGCGTCACCTATTCCCGCGCGGACTAATGTGACACACTCTCTCCCCTTTCACTCTCCCCTTCTCTCTCTCACACTCACCCCATCTCTCTCTCTCCCTCTCTCCTCTCCTTTGACTAAATAAACTAAACTAAATTAAAGAGCTCTAGGGGCGAGCGGAATCTAGGAATATGGGGGAGAAGCATGCACAGGTTACTGATTGTGGATGATCTGCCATGATCACAATGAATGGCGGTGTTGGCACGAAGGGACAAATGGCCTCCTCCTGCACCTATATTCTACGTTTCTATGTCTCTAAACTAAAAATAATCTCTCCCCTTTCTCTTCCCCTCACAATAATCAATTAATTCACAATAATAAACTAAACTAATATTTGATATTCTTTCTCGCATTCCATTTTATAATAAATTCAACAATAAACTAAACTAATATTTTGTTACCCACTCTCTCTCCCTCCCCTTCCTCCCCCCTCACTCTCTCTCCCCCTCTTTCTCCACTTCTCTTTCCCTCCCCCCCATTTTATAAGACTACATTTACAACAATCAATTAAACTAAAACTAATATTGATACCAACTTCCCGCTCCCTCTCTCCCCCACTCTCCCCTCCCCTCCCATCCCTCTCCCGACCTCTCCTATCTCTCCCCTCTCTCTGCCCTCTCCCTCTCTCCTTTTTTCTCCCCAGTCTCTCTCTCTTCCCCAGTCTCTCCACCTCTCTCTCCTCCTCTCTCTCTCTTCCCCTCGCCTCATTTCTCTCTCTCTCCTCTCTTTTGACTAAATAAAATAAAACTGTTTAAAATAAAAACTAAACTCTCCCCTCTCTTCCTCCTCTCTCTCCCCTCTCTCTCCCTCTCCCTTTCTCCCTTCTCTCTTCCCCCTCTATCTCCCTCCTCTCTCTCACTTCCCTCACTCTATCCTCCCTCTATCTTACCCCTCTCTCTCTCTCACCCCCCTCTCTCCCTTCCTTCCAGTCTCTCCCCGTCTCTCATTCCCCTCTCCCCCTCTCTCTCTCCCCTCTCCACTTCATTTTCATAAATTTACAATAATAAACTAAACCAATATTTTGATACCATGTCCCCCCATCCATTTGAGAAACAAAATTTACAATATATTAAGCTAATATTTATTACCCCCTCTCTCTCCCCTCCCCTCCCTCCCCCGCTCTCTCTCTCTCTCTCTCCTCTCTCTCTCTCTCTCTCTCTCTCTCTTCTCTCTCTCCTCTCTCTCTCCTCTCTCTCTCTCTCTCTCTCTCTCTCTCTCTCCTCTCTCTCTCTCTCTCTCTCTCTCTCTCTCCCCTCCCTCTCTCCCCCTCTTTCTCTCCCCCGTGTACTATATAAGAATACATTTAAAAGTCACAAGCGTCATGGAGTCATGCAGCACGGAAATATCCGGCCCAACTCGCCCACTCCAGTGCAACTTGCCCCTTCTATCCCAGTCCTACCTGCCCGCTTTGCCCATATCCCTCTCAACCCGTCCCATCCACGTACATGTCTAAATGTTTCTTAAACGTTGCACTAGTACTTGCCTCTGGCAGCCCGTTCTATACACCCACCACCCTGTGTTTACGAGGACATTCTGTTTTATGTGTGCGAGACTTGTAGCCGATATCTGACTTTCCTCATATAGGCACAGACACAAAGTAAACCAGCTCGGAGATCAGAGGCTGTTCCATCTAACAAGTCGGTTCATTAAAGGCCTTATCGACGCACAAAGGGAAACACTCTATGGAGACCCACCTCTCTCTCTCCTCTCCTGTACTCTGTCCCCCTCTCCTCCCTCTCTCCCCTCCCCCCTCTCCCCCATACCCCCTCTCTGTAACACAAAGCTCTCTCTCTCTCCCCCTCTCTAATTCTACTATCAGTTATGACCTTATGACAAACAGGGGGAGTATTGGGGAGTGGAGGAGGTGTGTGGGAGAGAGAGGGGTAGTATGGGAATGAGAAGAGTGGTAAGAGAGAGTGCGGTGGAGCATTGGGAGAGATAGGGGGAGTGTGGGGAATGTGAGGGGTAGGAGTGTGTGTTGAGAGGGGCATGTGCGTGGGGAGAGAGATGGAGAGGCATGTGGGGGAGAGAGGAGGAGGAGTGTGGGGAAAAGAATGGGAGGAGTGGTGAGTGTGTGAGGAGAATGTAGGAGTGTGGGGATGGAGAGTGGGAGGAGAGTGGGGAGAGAGGGGGTGCGGAGAGAGAGGGGGATGTGTATGGGGAGAGAGATTGGAGGAGTGTGGCAAGACAGAGGGGAGAGTGGGGAGAGAGTGGGTTGGAGTGTGGAGAGGGGGGAGGAGGTGGGAAAGCAGAATCGGAAAAGTGGGGAGAGAGAGAGGATAGAGAACGGGAGGAGGGAGAGAGAGAGAGAGAGAGAGAGAGAGAGAGTGAGGTGTGTTGGGAGAGACGCATAATGTGTTATTCTTTCAATCGTATCTAGCAGAAAGTTATTGACTCATTATCACCGCTGCCTATTAAAGTGAAAATAACAAATTAATACGTCTGCACCCGCCAACGTGGATAGAACAACAAGATGCAGTGAGAGCACATTATAGATGAGATTAATTACTGAAATTGTCACTGCTTATCCAGACCTACCTCTGACCTCACTGATAATGTCACTGCTTATCCAGACCCATCATTGACCACGCTGATAATGTCACTGCTGATCCAGAGCCATTACTGACCACAATGATATTACTGCTTATCCAGACCCATCACTGACCACACTGATAATGTCACTGCTTATCCAGACCCATCACTGACCACACTGATAATATCACTGCTTATCCAGACCTTTGACAAAGTCTCCCATGGTAGACCGATCCAGGAGGTGAAGGCAGTTAACAGTGACTTGGTCGCATGAATTCAAAACTGTCTGAATGATAGAAAAAAGAGGGTTGTGGTGGAAGGGCAATATTCAGGCTGGAGGTCTGTGACCAGTAGTGATATACAGGGATCTGTGCTGGGACCTCTACTGTTTGTGATACACATAAATGACCTGGGCGTGAATATACACGGGTTGCTTTGTAAGTTTGCGGATGACACCAAGATTTCTGGGGTTGTGGAATGTGAGGGAGGCTGTCTCAGTATTCAGTGGCGTATAGATCAAGTTGGGAGATGGGACGTGTGGGAGAAATCACAGATGCAAATTATTCTGAGCAAGTGTGACATGTTGGGTGGTCAAATGTGAGTGCAAAATATACAATTAAAGGCATGACCCTTAACAGCAGTGATGTATAAAAGTATCTTGCGATCCAGGTTCACAGCTCTCTGAAGGTGATAACGGCAGTGGACAGTTATAAAGAGGCATATGGTACAGTTTCGTTCATTGGTCAAGGAGTGGTGGTCTGTCTCAGGGATTGGTGCTGCGCTCATTGTTGTTTGTCATCTGTGTCAATGAGTTGCCTGAGAATGTAAGGGACTAATGTAAAAGTTTGCAGTTGACACTAAAGTAGGCGGTATCACAGGCATTGAAAATGGTTGGCAAGGATTAAGTAGGAACTTTTTCAAATTGGAAAGTGGCCTGAGAAATTTCAAATAGTGTTTCTTGCAGATGTGTGAGATTTTAAATTAGGGAAGACAAGCCAGGGCATGATCTTCGCCGTGAATGGTAGTTAGCTGGGTAGTGTTGTAGAGCAGAGGGAACTCAGAATAAAAGTACATTGTTGCAAGAAAAGGGATGTAACAGGGGAAAGGGTGGTGGAGAAGGTTTTTTTGGCCCACTGTCTTCATCAGCTAGTGAATAAAATGTAGAAGTTGGAAAGTTATGTTCAGGTGGACCAGACGTTGGTGAGGATGCACTTGGAGTAACGTGTATAATCTGCCGTCACCATGTTTAGGAAATATGCTACTAATTTGCAAAGAGTGCAGAAAATAATTTCAACACGTTGCCAGAAAACAAGGGTCGGAGCTAGAGGGAAATGTTGGGCTCGCCAGGACTTTATTCCATGGAGCGCAGCAGGCAGTGCAGTGACCTCATAGAGGTGGATAGTGTCATAGGTAGCGTCATAATGGGAACACTAAGACATTTGGACAGGTACATGAGGGGAATGGTTTAGAGGGAGATGATCCATATGCCGGCAAATGGGAATAGTTCAGATGAACTAAAATGCACCATCGCTCCCCATGAAACAAGGCAACCTTTGTCTGAAATCTGCATCAGGGACAGCACTAACATACAAACTGCTTTTAAATAGCCCTTGGATATTTTATTACCACATAACTCGAGCCTTGAAATCAGGGGAATTAAACATAAATAGATAGCCATATTTCTCAAAAATGCAGATTAAGCAGAAAATATTATAATTGCCTGTCTCATACATTGGTCATTTTTAATAACAGTCCCTGATCATTGAAGTGTTTATTTCAGTTTCTATGAGTGCCAGGTTTGCACTGCATGATGGGAGATATGCTCTCTTGAATTACATGATAAATATGCACATAAATGAAGTCTGTGTGTGTGGCAGCTTTCTCTGTGCCGCTGTGTGGACAGCCCAGACAGATGAGTTGGTCATTTACTCTCAGGCCGACCATGCTGTCTGGTCTGTGAGTTTGAATTGGCATCTACCTGTCACCTGGTCTGAAGTAGTTCACTACAAAATAAACTGCAGATTGAACAGAGCCACAGATAGTGTTCACCGGCTGGAACTAATATTCCCCATTGGGAGAAACGCAAAGAACATTTAACCAACTCCCCCTTTCTCAGATCTGAAGCTGCATTTTAATTTTCAGCATTATGTGTTATTCTTTCAAGTGTATGCCAGAGAAAGTTAATTAGCATTTCTAACCTGTGTTAATTAAGAAGAAAATAACAAGCTAATGCATCTTCAGCTGCCGTGTTTACCAGCAGCAAAATGCAGTTAATGCTCATTAAAGTTTAGATTAATTATGGATACTGAACTTGAGTTAACCCTTTAGAGTCGAACATTTGAAATAAAAAGAAGGGTTTCTTTGACAAGATCTGGGGAAAATTGATCATTTATTTGAGCCATGACACCAACTAGATAAATGCCGAGCTAGATATTGGAAGATTGTGTTATATAGAACTAGATGGTATGTTTGTGCGAATATTGAAATCTTTCCAGATAACCAATCATTGTTACTTTTTTATATTTTATTTGGTAAGTGTACCACACCGTCTTATTCAAATGTCTTTATTTATTTATATTCGTTGCTTATTTATCTATTTATTTTTGTTGTTTTTCTTATTATATTTTATTTATGTCGATGGTGTTGTACTGTTTTGTATATATCTCTGTGAAAAAACAAAATAAAAACTGAAGAAAAATAAAAAGAAAGGATTCTTTATTTTACATCATATCAAATGTAAAACATCGGTATCAGATTTAATGAGATCATGTCACTGCTTATCCTGACCCATCACTGACCACACTGATAATGTCACTGCTTATCCAGACCCATCACTGACCACACTGATAATGTCACTGCTTATCCAGACCCATCACTGACCACACTAACGTCACACATAGGTATGTTCTTTGTATCATCCATTCCCAGGACATCTCACATACTGTAACAACCAGCTACCCAGTTCCATCGCACGCTGCTCAGATATATTTTCACCAGTGACAACGTTGACAACATTTGCCTCGTGCTGATTGGTACGGACACCTCTGAACTCACTGATGGTTTCACTTCCCATCTGTGTATGATTCTGAACGCATTTGAGCTACAAATGAATACCCACATACAGAAAAATCAAGACTTAACTGTTCCTCCAAGTGCAGCGCTCTCCTCGGTTGTACTTCAAATATCTGCGAGGCCCTTTTGTGTAGTTCTGGTCACCATATTATAGATATGATGTCCTGTTGCCAGAGACAGTGCGGAACAAATTCACCAGGATGTTATCTGGAATGGACAGCGTTAGTTTGAAGACAGAATCAATTGGGTGGGATTGGTCTCCTTGTAGCGCAGGAGGATGAGGGGTGATCTTATAGACATGTTTTAGACCATGAAAGGAATAGATGGAGTGGATGCTCGGATTCTCCTGCCCTGAATAGGCGAATCGAGGTCCAGAGGACCCACGTTTAAGTGGAAGGGAAAACCATTGAATAGGAATCTGAGGTGTAACTTTTTCACACAATGGGTGGTGGATGTATGGAACAAACTGCCAGATGAGGAATTTGAGGCAGGGACTATCCCAACATTTATGAAATAGTTAGACAGGTTGGGTACATGAATAGGACAGGTATGGTGGGATATGGACCAAATGCAGACAGGTGGAACTAGTGTAGATGGGGCCTGATGGCTGGTGTGGGCAAGTTGGGCTGAAGGGCCTGATTCCACACCATATCACTCTATGACTCTATGAGTACAGGGCTGAACTGCCTCGTCTGGCACATCGTTCCACACACCCACCACCCTTTGTGTGAAAAATTACCCCTCGGGTTCCGATTAAATTTTCCCCCTCATCTTAAACCTGGGCCCCCTGGTTCCTGCTTTCCCCTCTCTGTACGTCTGCCAGATCTATTCCTCTCATTATTTTGTTCAGCTGTAGAAGATCATCCCTCATCCTCCTGTGCACCAAGGGATAAAGTACTAGTCTGCTGAACCTGTCCCTCTAGATCAGGCCCACGGGTCCGCGCTGCATCCTCGTACATCTCCTCTATCACCTTTCCAGATTGACACCATCTTTCCTGTATCATGGTGCACACAACTGATCACAATACTCCAAATGCAGACTCACCAACGTCTTATACAACGGCAACATAACCTCCGAATATCTATACACAATGCTCTGACCGAAGACGGCCAATGTTACAAAAGCCTTTTTGCCCACACTATCAACCTGTGACGCTACATTCAACACATTATGTCCATGTCGTCCTAGATCCCTCTGCTCTACAGTTAATTCACCTTTCTGCCTCGGTTGCAGTTCATCGGTACTGACACTTCTAAACTCACTGATGGTTTCACTTCCCATGTGCGTCTGATTGTGAATACACTTGTACTACAGCTGAACATCCAAACAAAGAATAATCAAGACTTAACTGCTCCTCCAAGTGCAGCGCTCTCCTCAGTTGTACTTCAAATATCTGCAAGGCCCTTTTGTGTAGTTCTGGTCACCATATTATACAAATGATGTCCTGTTGCCCGAGGCAGTGCGGAACAAATTCACCAGGATGTTATCTGGAATGGACAGCGTTAGTTTGAGGACAGATTTGATCGGGTGGGATTGATCTCATTGGAGCAAGAATGCAGAGGGACGACCTTACTGAGGCTTGTAAAATTATGTCAACTACAGCAGGGTTGAATACATGGTCACACTTATTTCCCAGGCTGCGAGAATCTAAACCCAGGGAACTTACGTTTAATCGAAAGGGGAAAGATTTAAGGGAATTCTGACTTCAAAGATGGAGCAATCTTTTCATTTGAGGCGGTGGGGACAGATACCATCACAGCAAATAAACAGCATTTGGACAGCCGTTGGTTCGGATAGGAATGGAGGGATATGGGACAAATACAGGTGAATGAGATTACCGTAGATATGCATCTCGGTCTGCATGGACGAGTCGGGCCGAAGGGCCTGTTTCCCTGTTGTTCCCATGACTGGAATCAGCAGTTCTGTAATTTCTAATGTGCTCTGTCATAGGCCTCCCCAGTTGTAGCCACATAGCAGACACATCACTGACTGCACAACAGTGGCGATACTGTATTGGGTGGTGGTGTCACCAACAACGGAGGCACATTGTTCATCACCCTCACAAGTGTCCAACAGGTGTTTCACTCTCCTCAAACTAAACTCTAGCCTGGACATCCGAGGAATTAAACGTAAATAGGTGTCGAAAGTTCTCACACCTGCAGTTTAAACAACAAAATGATATAACTGCCTGTCATATACGTTGGTCATTTTAATATGTCTCTGATCATTGAAGTGTTTCTTTCAGTTTCTCTGTGTGTCAGTTATACACAGCAGGAAGCGAGAAACGCTCTCTTGAATTAGTTCATATATAGGCACAGAAATACAGACTGAGTGCGTGTGAGAGCTCTCTTAAATTCACTGGAATTTAGGATGAGAGGGGATCTTGTCGAAACATGTAGAATTCTGAAGAAGGGTCTCCACCCATTCCTTCTCCCAAGAGATGCTGCCTGTCCCGCTGAGTTACTCCAGCTTTTTGTGTCTATCTTCTATTTAAACCAGCATCTGCAGTTCCTTCTTACACATATACATATCTTAAGGGATTGGACAGGCTAGATACAGGAAAAATATTCCCGATGTTGTGGGAGTCCAGAAAAGGGATCACAGTTTACGAATAAGGGGTAGCTCAATTATTACTGAGATGAGGAAAAACTGATCTGTCGTCGGCCTCGCCAGTTGAGATGAATTGTGAATCTGTGGAAATCTCTGCCACAGAAGGCAGTGGAGGTCAATTCACAGGAGGTTTTCATGGGAGAGTCAGATATAGCTCTTAGGGCTAACGGAATAAAGTTGCACGGGGAGAAATCAGGAACGGGGTACTGATTTAGGATGGTCGGCCATGATCATGTTGAATGCCGGTGCGGGCTCAAAAGGACAAATGGCCTACTCCTGCAAGTATTTTCTTTGTTTCTATGTTTCGAAACCACTGTGGACAGCATAGACGGGTGAGTTGGTCATTAACGCTCAGAACGACTTTGCTGTCATGTCTGTGAATTAGCATCAACCTGTCAACTGGTCTGAAGTAGAATGTTTTTTTGGATGACAAATAAAGATATCCTGAATCCTGAATCCTGAATTAACGTCACGCACAGGTATGTTCTTTGTATCATCCAATCCAAGAACATCTCACATACTGTAACAACCAGCTACCCAGTTCCATCGCACGCTGCTCAGATATATTTTCACCACTGACACCTTTGACAGCATTTACCTCGTGCTGATTGGCACGGACACCTCTGAACTCGCTGATGGTTTCACTTCCCATCTGCGTCTGATTCTGAACACACTTGCACTACAAATGAACACCAAAATACAGAAAAATCAAGACTTAACTGTTCCTCCAAGTGCAGCGCTCTCCTCAGTCGTACTTCAAATATCTGCGAGGCCATTTTGTGTAGTTCTGGTCACCATATTATAGAAACAATGTCGTGTTGCCAGAGACAGTGTGGAACAGATTCACCAGAATGTTATCTGGAATGGACAGCGATAGTTTGAAGACAGAATCAATTGGGTGGGATTGGTCTCCTTGGAGCGCAGGAGGATGAGGGGTGATCTTATAGACATGCTTTAGATCATGAAAGGAATAGATCGGGTAGATGCTCAGCTTCTCCTGCCCTGATTAGGAGAATCGAGGTCTAGAGGACATACGTTTAAGGTGAAGGGGAAATGATTGAATAGGAATCTGAGGGGTAACATTTTCACACAGTGGGTGTTGGATGAATGGAGCAAACTGCCAGAGGAGGTATTTAAGGCAGGGACTATCCCAACATTCATGAAACAGTTAGACAGGTGCATGAATAGGACAGGTTTGGTGGGAAATGGACCAAATGCAGACAGGTGGGACTAGTGTAGATGTGGCATTTTGGCTGGAGTGGGCAAGTTGGGCCGAAGGGCCTGTTTCCACACCATATCACTCTATGACTCTATGGGTACAGGTTTGAACTACCTCCTCTGGCAGCTCGTTCCACACACCCACCATGCTTTATGTGAAAAATTACCCCTCAGATTCCACAGATTCACAATTCATCTCAACTGGGGAGGCCGACGACAGTTCAGTTTTTCCTCATCTCAGTAATAATTGAGCTACCCCTTATTCGTAAACTGTGATCCCTGTTCTGGACTCCCACAGCATCGGGAACATTTTTCCTCTATCTAGCCTGTCCAATCCCTTAAGAATTGTATATGTGTAAGAAGGAACTGCAGATGCTGGTTTAAACAGAACATAGACACAAAAAGCTGGGGTAACTCAGCGGGACAGGCAGCATCTCTTGGGAGAAGGAATGGGTGGAGACCCTTCTTCAGAATTCTATATGTTTCGTCAAGATCACCTCTCATCCTAAATTCCAGTTAATTCAAGAGAGCTCTCACACACACTCAGTCTGTATTTCTGTGCCTATTTATTAATTAATACGAGAGCGTTTCTCCCTTCCTGCTGTATATATTTGGCACACATAGAAACTGAAAGAAACACTTCAATGATCAGAGACATATTAAAACGACCAACGTATATGATAGGCAGTTATATCGTGTTGTTGTTTAAACTGCAGGTTTGAGAAAATTCGACACCTGTTGGCGTGTAATTCCTCGGATTTCTAGGCTAGAGTTTAGTTTGAGGAGAGTGAAGCACCTGTTGGACACTTGTGAGGGAGATGAACAATGTGCCTCCGTTGTTGGTGACACCACCACCCAATACAGTATCGCCACTGTTGTGCAGTCAGTGATGTGTCTGCTATGTGGCTACAACTGGGGAGGCCGATGACAGAGCACATTAGTGATTACAGAACCGCTGATTCCAATCATGGGAACTGCAGGGAAACAGGCCCTTCGGCCCGACTCGTCCATTCGGACCGAGATGCATATCTACGGTAATCTCATTCACCTGTATTTGTCCCATATCCCTCCATTCCTATCCGAAACAACGGCTGTCTAAATGCTGTTTATTTGCTGTGATGGTATCTATCCCCACCGCCTCAAATGAAAAGATTGTTGCATATTTGAAATCAGAATTCCCTTAAACCTCTCCCCTTTCGAATAAACGTAAGTTCTCTGGGTTTAGAATCTCACAGCCTGGGAAATAACTGTGACCACCTACTCAACCCTGCTATAGTTGACATAATTTTACAAGCCTCAGTAAGGTCATCCCTCTGCATTCTTGCTCCAATGAGATAAATCCCACCCGATCAAATCTGTCCTCAAACTAACGCTGTCCATTCCAAATAACATCCTGATGAATCTGTTCCGCACTGCCTCTGGCAACGGGACATCATTTGTATAATATGGTGACCAGAACTACACAAAAGGGCCTCGCAGATATTTGAAGTACGACGTAGGAGAGCGCTGCACTTGGAGGAGCAGTTAAGTCTTGGTTATTCTTTGTTTGGATGTTCAGCTGTCGTGCAAGTGTGTTCACAATCAGACGCACATGGGAAGTGAAACCACCAGTGAGTTCTGAAGTGTCGGTACCGATGAACTGCAACCGAGGCCTATATCTCTTGATGCAGGAGGATGAGGGATGATCTTCTACAGATCAACAAAATAACGAGAGGAATAGATCTGGCAGACGCACAGAGAAGGGGAAGCAGGAACCATGGGGAGCAGGTTTAAGATGAGGGGGGGAAATTTAATCTGAACCTGAGGGGTATTTTTCACACAAAGGGTGGTGGGTGTGTGGAACGAGGTGCCAGAGGAGGTAGTTCAGCCCTGTACTCATAGTCATAGAGTGATATGTGTGGAATCAGGCCCTTCAGCCCAACTTGCCCACACCAGCCATCAGGCCCCATCTACATTAGTTCCACCTGTCTGCATTTGGTCCATATCCCACCAAACCTGTCTTATTCATGTACCCAACCTGTCTAACTATTTCATAAATGTTGGGATAGTCCCTGCCTCAAATTCCTCATCTGGCAGTTTGTTCCATACATCCACCACCCATTGTGTGAAAAAGTTACCCCTCAGATTCCTATTCAATGATTTTCCCTTCAACTTAAACGTATGTCCTCTGGACCTCGATTCGCCTATTCAGGGCAGGAGAATCCGAGCATCCACTACATCTATTCCTTTCATGATCTAAAACATGTCTATAAGATCACCCCTCGTCCTCCTGCGCTCCAAGGAGAACAATCCCACCCAATTGATTCTGTCTTCAAACTAACGCTGTCCATTCCAGATAACATCCTGGTGAATCTGTTCCGCACTGTCTCTGGCAACAGGACATCATATCTGTAATATGGTGACCAGAACTACACAAAAGGGCCTCGCAGATATTTGAAGTACAACTGAGGAAAGCGCTGGAACTTGGAGGAACAGTTCAGTCTTGATTTTTCTGTTTATGGGTATTCATTTGTAGCGCAAATGCGTTCAGAATCATAAGCAGATGGGACGTGAAACCATCAGTGAGTTCAGAGGTGTCCGTACCAATCAGCACGAGGCAAATGTTGTCAATGTTGTCACTGGTGAAAATATATCTGAGCAGCGTGCGATGGAACTGGGTAGCTGGTTGTTACAGTATGTGAGATGTCCTTGCAATGGATGATACAAAGAACATACCTGTGTTACGTTAATGTGGTCAGTGATGGGTGTGGATAAGCAGTGACATTATCTGTGTGGTCAGTGATGGGTCTGGATAAGCAGTGACATTATCAGTGTGGTTAGTGATGGGTCTGGATAAGCCGTGACATTATCAGTGTGGTTAGTGATGGGTCTGGATAAGCAGTGACATTATCAGTGTGGTCAGTGATGGGTCTGGATAAGCAGTGACACTATCAGTAATTAATCTCATCTCTAATGAGCTCTCACTGCATCTTGCTGTTCTATCCACGTTGGCCGGTGCAGACGTTTTTATTTGTTATTTTCATTTTAATAGGCAGTGGTTAAAATGAATAAATATCTTTCTCCTGCATACATGTGAGTAACACATAATGCGTCTCCCCAACACTCCTCACTCTCTCTGCCTCTCTCCCTCCCCCTCCGTCCATTCTCTCTCTCCCATACCGATCCCCCGTCTCTCTCCCCAATTTTCTGACCGTCTGACTTCCCATCTCCTCCCCTCTCTCCACACTCCTCCCCACTCTCTCCCGACACTCCCCTCTGTCCTGCCACCTCCAATCTCTCTCCCCACACACACGTCCCCATCTCTCTCCACACCCCCTCTCTCCCCACTCTCCTCTCATTCTCCACCCCACACTCTGTCTTTCTCCCCACACACTCACCACTCCTCTCATTCTGTCCCCACACTCCTCCCCCTCTGTCTCCCCCATTCCCCCTCTCTCTCCCCACATTCCCCCTCATTCCCCACACACCTCCACCTCTATCTCCTCACCTCTCTCCCCCGTTCGTCCATTCTCTGCCCCATCTCTCTCTCCCCACATACCTCCCCTCTCTCGCCTCACTCCTTCCTCTATCCCTCCCCTCCCATTTCTCTGCCACATTCCTCCACTCACTCCCCACTCCTCCACTCTCTCCCATCACTCCTCTTGTACCTCTTTCTCCTGTACCCCTCGCTCTCGCTACATTCCTCCCCCACCCTCGTTTCACTCTCCCCACTCCTCCCCTCCATCCTCACATTCCTCTAACTCGCTCTCCACACTATCCTTCCTCCCTCTCTTTCACACTCCTCCCACACTGTCTCCCCACTCCTCCCCCTCTCCCCACACTCCTCCCGTTCTCTTGCTACATTTTCCTGTCTCCCCCACCCACCTCCTCTCCCTCTCCCACACCCCCCCCTGCATCCTTTCTCTCTCCACACAATCCCTCCTCCCGTTCTCTCACACTCCTCTCCCTCCGTATCCCCACTCCTCCCCTCCCTCTCCCCACAGTCCTCCCCTCTCAATTCCCACATTCCTCCTTTCTCTCCACAATCCCCCTCCTCCCCAACACTCCTTCCTCTCTCTCACCCCACACACCTTCCTCTCTCCCACACCCACCTCCTCTCCCTCTTCCCCACTCCACCCCCTCCATCCCCACATTCCTCCCACTCTCTCTCCACACAACCTTCCTCCCTCTCTCTCACACTCCTCCCTCCCCTGTCCCCTAAAACCACCTTTCTCCCCACACTCCTCCCCATCATTCTCCCCACACTCCCCGTCTCTCTCCACACTCCCCGCTCGCTCACCACGGTCATCCTGCCTCCTCTCTCTCCCCACTACCTCTCTCTCCCCACACTATTAAATTCCTCTCCCCACACTCCCTTTCTTCCCACCCTCCATCCCCACAATCCTCATCCTTTCTCTCCACTCCTCCCCTTTCTCTCCCCACACAGCTCCCTTTCTCCCCACACTCATCTCCTCTTCCTCCCCACACTCTTCACTCTCTTTCTCTCTGGGTAAGTAGTGACATTATCAGTGTGGTCAGGGATGGGTCTGGATAAGCAGTGACATTATCAGTGTGGTCAGTGATGGGTCTGGACAAGCAGTGACATTATCAGTGTGGTCAGCGATGGGTCTGGACAAGCAGTGACATTGTCAGTGTGGTCAGTGATGGGTCTGGATAAGCAGTGACATTATCAGTTTGGTCAGTGATGGGTCTGGATAAGCAGTAACATTATCAGTGTGGTCAGTGATGGGTTTGGATAAGCAGTGGCATTATCAGTGTTGTCAATTAATGGTCTGGATAAGCAGTGACATTATCAGTGTGGTCAGTGATGGGTCTGGATAACCAGTGACATGATCTCATTAAATCTGACCCCGATGTTTTACATTTGATATGATGTAAAATAAAGCATCCTTTCTTTTTTTTCTCTTCAGTTTTTATTGATTTTTCACAGAGATATATACAAAACAGTACAACATCATGAACATAAATAAAATAAAATAAGAAAAACAACAAAAATAAATGAATAAATAAACAAAGGAGATAAATAAATAAATACATTTGAATAAGACAGTGTGGTACACTTACCAAATAAAATATGAAAAAGTAACAATGTTGGTTATCTAGAAATATTTCAATATTCGCACAAACATAACATCTAGTTCCATATAACACAATCTTCCAATATCGAGCTCGGCATTTATCTAGTTGGTGTCATGACTCAAATAAACGATCAATTTTTCCCAGATCCTCTCAAAGAATCCCTTCTTTTTAATTCAAATGTTCGACTCTAAAGGGTTAACTCAAGTTCAATATCCATAATTAATCTAAACTTTAATGAGCACGAACTCTATCTTGCTGCTCTATCCACGCTGGTAAACACGGCAGCTGAAGATGCAGTAACTTGTTATTTTCATCTTAATTAACACAGGTTAGAAATGCTAATTAACTCTCTCCGGCATACACTTGAAATAATAACACAAAATGCAGAAAATTAAAATGCAGCTTCAGATTTGAGAAAGGGTGAGTTGGGTAAATGTTCTGTGCGTTTCGCCCAATGGGAAATATTAGTTCCAGCCGGTGAACACGAGCTGTGGCTCTGTTCAATCTGCAGTTTATTTTGTAGTGAACTACTTTAGGCCAGTTGACAGGTAGAAGTCAATTCAAACCCACAGACCAGACAGTAAGGTCAGTCTGAGAGTAAATGACCAACTCATCTGTCTGGGCTGTCCACACAGCGGCACAGAGAAAGATGCCACACACGCAGACTTCATTTATGTGCTTATTTATCATGCAATTCAAGAGAGCATATCTCCCATCATGCAGTGTAAACCTGGCACACGTAGAAACTGAAATAAACACTTCAATGATCAGGGACTGTTATCAAAAATGACCAATATATATGACAGGCAAATCCCATGATTTCAAGGTTAGAGTTCTGTGGTAACAGAATATCCAAGGGCCATTTAAAAGCAGTATATTTGTTAGTGCTGTACCTGGCGCAACGTTTGGCCAAAGGCTGCCGTGTTTCATGCGGTGGGATGGTGCATTTTAGTTCATCTGAAGTATTCCCATTTACCGGCATATGAATCATCTCCCTCTAAACCATTCCCTTCATGTACCTGTCCAAATGACTTTGTGTTGATATTACTATGTTACCTATGATACCCTGCCCCTCCATGAGATCACTCCACTGCCTGCTGCGCTTCATGAAATAAAGTCCTCGCAGCCCAGCCTTTCCCTGTATCTCCGACCCTTGTTTTCTGGCAACGTGTTGTAAAATATTTTGAGGACTCTTTACAAATTAGTGGCATATTTCCTAAACATGCTGACGAAAAATTATACACGTTACTCCAAGTGCGTCCTCACCAACGTCTTGTCGAACGGAATATAATTTTCCAACTTCTAAATTTTATTCACTGATTGATGAAGACAGTGCTTCAAAAAACCTTCTCCACCACCCCACCTCCCTGTTTCGTCCCTTTTCTTTGAACTATGTAACATAGAAACTTGGAAACATAGAAAATAGGTGCAGGGGGAGGCCATTAGACCCTTCGAGCGAGCACCGCCATTCATGGTGATTATGGCTGATCATCCACAATCAGTAACCTGTGCCTGCCTTCTCCCCATATCGCTTGATTCCACCATCCCCTAGAGTTCTGTCTAACTCTCTTTCAAATTCATCCAGTGAATTGGCCTCCATTGCCTTTTGTGGCAGAAAATTCCATAAATTCACAAGTCTCTGGGTGAAAAAGTTTCTTCTCACCTCAGTTTTAAATGGCCTCCCCTTTATTCTTAGACTTTGGCTCCTGGTACTAGACTCCCCCAACTTTGGAAATATTTTTCCTACATCTAGCTTGTCCAGTACTTTTATAATTTTATACGTCTCTATAAGATCCCCTCTCATCCTTCTAAACTCCAGTAAATACAAGCCCAGTCTTTCCAATCTTTCCTAATATGACAGTCCCGCCATCCCAGGGATTAACCTCGTGAACATATGGCGCACTGCCTCAACGTCCTTCCTCAAATTATGAGACCAAAAAATACAACTGCAAAAGATCCTCTTTGCACCTTTATTCAAATCCTCTCGTAATGAAGGCCAACATGCCATTATCTTTCTTCCATGTCTGCTGTACCTGCACGCTTACTTTCAGTGACTGGTGTACAAGGACACCCAGGTCGTGTTGTACTTCCCCGTTACCTCATCTGACACCATTGAGATAGTAATCTGTCTCTTTGTTTATGCTGCCAAAGTGGATAACCTCACATTTATCTACATTATATTGCATCTGCCATGCATCTGCCCACTCACTCAACCTGGCGTAGTCACCCTGCAACCTCTTAACATCCTCTTTGCAGTTCACACTGTCACCCAGCATTGTATCATCTGCAGACTTGCTGGAGTTACTTCTAATGTATGGATCCCTTTGCTCTACAACACTCCCTAGCTAACTACCATTCACGGTAACGATCATGCCCTGATTTTACTTCAAAAATTAAAATCTCACACTTATCTGGACGAAACACCGTTTGCTATTTCTCAGCCCATTTTCCAATTTGAAAAGTTCCTGCTTTAATTCTTGCTAAACATTTTCAGTCTGTGATACCATCTACTTTAGTGTCAACTGCAAACTTAAAAATTAGTCTTTGTACAATTTCATGCAACTCATTGATATGGATGACAAACAACATTGAGCCCAGCACAGATCTAATCTGTCTTCTAACTATTCATTCCAGATAACATCCTGGTGAACCTGTTCCGCAATGTCTCTGGCAATAGGACATAATTTCCATGATATGGTGACCATAACTACACAAAAGGGCCTCGCAGATATTTGAAGCACAACTGAGGAGGCCGCTGCACGTGGAGGAGCGGTTAAGTCTTGATTTTTCTATAATTTCATGTTCAGCTGCAGTGCAGGTTTGTTCAGAATCAGACGCAGATTGGAAATGAAACCATCTGTGAATTCAGGGGTGTCAGTCCCGATGAGCTGGAACCGAGACAAAAAGATGCATTAACTGTAGAGCAGAGGGATCTAGCACGACAGGTACACAGTGCGTTAAATGTAGCGTCATAGGTAAATAGTTTGGTCGAAAAGGCTTTAGGCACATTGGCCTTCATCAGCGAGAGCTTTGAGTTTTGAAGTTGGGAGGTCATGTTGCAATTGTTTAAGACGTTGGTGAGTCCATATTTAGATTATTGTGTTCAGTGTTGGGCACCGTAGTATCGGGAAAATGGTGTAAATCTGCAAAGGGCGTAGAGCAGATTTACGAGGATGTTGCCAGGACTGGAGGGCCTGGTCTACAGCCACAGATTCAGCAGGCTAGTAATTTATTCTTTGATGTGCAGGATTAACTGGGGTGATCTTTTAGAGGTGAACAAAATAATGAAAGGAATACACCTGGCAGGCTCACAGAGAAGGGGAAGCAAGAACCATGGGACGGAGGTTGAAGATGAGGTGGGAACATTTCATCGGAACCTGAGGGGTAATTTATCACACAAAGTTTGGTGGGTGAATGGAACGAGTTGCCAGAGGAGGTTTTTCAGGCCGGTGCTCATAGAGTCATGGAGTGATACGTTGTGGAAACAGGCCCTTCGGCCCAACTTGCCCACACCGTCCAACATGTCCCTGCTCCCACCTGCCTCCGTTTCATCCATATCCCTCCAAACCCGTCCTATTCGTGTACCTGTCTAACAATTTCTTAAATGTTGGGATTGTCCCTGCCTCAACTACCTCTTCTGGCAGCTTGTTCCATGCATCCACCACCCTTTGTGTGAAAGAGTTATCCCACCGATTCCAATGACAGCTTTTCCTATTCATGTTAAAAGTATGTCCTCTGGAGCTCGATTCTCGTACTCAGGGCAAGAGAATCTGTGCATTTATCCGATCAATTCCTCTCATGATCAAATACACCTAAATAAGATCACCCCTCTTCCTCTTGTGCTCCAATGGATAGTCCGAGCCTACTCAACCTCTTCCTACAGGTCAGACACTGGCACTATCCTCGTAAAATGTACCTGGAACGTTTCCAGTTTGGCAACGTCTTTCCTATAACACGGTACCCAGAACAGAACATAATACTCCAAATGCAGCCTCACGAAGGTCTTATATTACTGCAACATGACCTCCCAACATCCATACTCCATACTCTGGCTGATAAAGGCCAATGTGCCAAAAGCCTTTTTGTCAACACCAGATCGACCTGTGCTTCCGCCTTCAAGGAACTGTGCACCTGCACTCCTAGATCCCTCTGCCCTACAACACTACCCAGAACCCTACCATTCACTGTGTCGGTCCTGCCCAGGTTAGATTTCTCAAAATGCAATACCTCACTTTGCAATACCATACTTTGATTTGACTATAGGAGTAAAGAGGTCCTTCTGCATTTGTATAGGGCAATGGTGCGACTACATCTGGAATATTGTGTGCAGTTTTGGTCTCCTAATTTGAGGAAGGACATCCTTGCGATTGAGGCAGTGCATCGTTGAATCACGAGGCTAATCCCCGGGATGGCGGGACTGTCAAATGAGGAAAGATTGGAAAGACTGGGCTTGTATTCACTGGAATTCAGATGTATGAGATGGAATCTTATAGAAATGGATAAAATTATAAAAGGACTGGAGAAGCTAGATGCAGGAAAAAAATTCCCGATGTTGGGGGAGTCCAGAACAAGGGGGGCACAGTCTAAGATTAAAGGGGAGGCCATTTCAAACTGAGGTGAAAAAAAACTTTTTCACCCAGAGAGTTGTGAATTTGTGGAATTCTCTGCCTCCGAAGGCAGTGGAGGCCAACACACTGGATGAATTTACAAGAGAGTTAGCTGGAGTTCTAGGGCCAAGCGGAATCAATGGATATGGGGAGAAGGCAGGCACAGGTTACTGATTGTGGATGCTTTGCCATGATCACAATGCACGGCGGTGCTGGCTACAAGGGCCAAATGGCTTCCTCCTGCACCTATTTTCTATGTTTCTATGCTTCTCATATTTATCTGCATTAATTCCATCAACCATTCCTCAGTACACGTGACCAATCGATAAAGATCATATTGCACTTCATAACAAACATCTTTACTGACTGCAAAACAACCCACTTTTGTTTCAACTACAACTACGGGCGGCACGGTAGCGCAGCGGTAGAGTTGCTGCTTTACAGCGAATGCAGCGCCGGAGACTCAGGTTCGATCCTGACTACGGGTGCTGCACTGTAAGGAGTTTGTACGTTCTCCCCGTGACCTGCGTGGGTTTTCTCCGAGATCTTCGGTTTCCTCCCACACTGCAAAGACGTACAGGTATGTAGGTTAATTGGCTGGGTAAATGTAAAAAAAAAAAAAAATTGTCCCTAGTGGGTGTAGGATAATGTTAATGTGCGGGGATCACTGGGCGGCACGGACTTGGAGGGCCGAAAAGGCCTGTTTCCGGCTGTATATATATGATATGATATGATGATATGATACAAACTTGCTAATCTTGCCGCTGCGTGATCTCATCCAAATCTTTGATATAGATGACAAACAGTAACGGGCCCAGCAGCGAACCCTGACGCATGCCACTAGTCACTGGCGTCCAGTCTGAGAAGCAACCTTCCACTATCACCCTCTGCTTCCTTCCATGAAGCCAATTTGCTATCCATTCAGCTATCTCTCCTTGCGTCTCATGCGATCTAACCTTCAAGAGCAAGCTACCACGAGGAACCTTCTCGAATACAATGCTGAAGTCCATGTATTCAATATCTACAGATCTGCCCTGATCGACCTTTTTTGCTCACTTCTTAGAAAAGCTGACTATAAAAGGTACTATCAGGTACAGAGATACTAAAGCTACTCATTATAAAATGTATTATATTAAGGTGCTAACACAAAAATACTCTCTCAAACTTGAAGGACCATTTAGACAGGCATCGATTAGCCATTGATAGGAATATGTGCCGATCGAAGGCAGGTGGGACTAGTGTGGATGAGACATGTTGGCCAGTGTGGGCAGTCTGGGCCGAAGCCTCTAAGATTCTCTGACTCCATGTCTCTATAACTGGAGGGTGTGTGCACAAATAGGGCAGTAAGACATTCCTCACTTGTCCATAGATCTCTGTCCTGGGATCGGAGAACAGATTCACTTCGAAACATAGAAACATAGAAAATAGGTGCAGGAGGAGGCCATTAGGCCCTTCGAGCCAGCACCGCCATTCTTTGTTACCATGGCTGATCATCCACTTCAAGCCAAATCATGTTAATCACACTTGTTTTTTAACATTAACAGTCAGAGTTTCTGTTCAATGGTTAGCTGTGGGTCAGTAACCTGCATATTTGTTCAATCATCTACCGTGGCTCAGCACGAGGCCAATGTTGCCAATGATTTCACTGGTGAAAATATATCTGAGCATTGTGCGACGGAACTGGGAACTGGTTGTTATGTGAGATGTCCTTGGAATGGATGATTCAAAGAAATTACCTGTGTGTGACGTCAGTGCAATCAGTGATGGGTCTGGATAAGCAGTGACATTATCAGTGTGGTCAGTGATGGCTATGGATAAACAGTGACATTATCAGTGTGGTCAGTGATGGGTCTGGATAAACAGTGATATTATCAGGGGGGTCAGTGATGGGTCTGGATAAACAGTGACATTATCAGTGTGGTCAGTGATGGCTATGGATAAGCAGTGACATTATCAGTGTGGTCAGTGATGGGTCTGGATAAGCAGTGACATTATCAGTGTGGTCAGTGATGGGTCTGGATAAGCAGTGTCATTATCAGTGTGGTCAGTGATGGGTCTGGATAAGCAGTGACATTATCAGTGTGGTCAGTGATGGGTCTGAATAAGCAGTGACATTATCAGTGTGGTCAGTGGTGGGTCGGGATAAGCAGTGACATTATCACTGATCTTATAATCTTATAGAAACATAAAATTCTTAAGGGATTGGACAGGCTGTATGAGAAAATATGTTCCCGATGTTGGGGGAGTCCGGGGGTCACAGTTTTAGAATAAGAGGTTTACTATTTAGGACTGATGTGAGGATAAACTTTTCACCCAGGGAGTTGTGAATCTGTGGAATTCTCTGCCACAGAAGGCAGTGGAGGCCAATTTACTGGATGCTTTCAAGCAAAAGTTAGATATAGCACTTCGGGTCACGGAAACAAAGGATATGGGGAGAAAGCAGGAACGGGTTACTGATTTAGGATGATCAGCCATGATCATGTTGAATGGTGGTGCAGGCTCGAGGGCCGAATGTCCCACTCCTGCAATTGTTTTCTATTTTTCTATGTTTCTCTGTCTAAGCATCAGGTTGTGATACTTCCATTTCATCTTAACTCCTGTGTTTTATATTTTATACCAAAGTGGATAACAAACATATGATTTGCATTATTGCAGATGTTTGAATGTAAAGGGTTAACGTACGTTCAGTATCTGTAATTAATCTCATCTGCAATGAGCACTAACTCCATCTTGCTGCTCTATCCACGCTGGTAAACACGGCAGGTGAAGATGCATTCATTTGCGATTTTCATCTTAATTAACAATCGTTATAAATACTAATTGCCTCTCTCCGGCACACAATTTAAAGAATAACACATAATGCTGAAAATTAAAATGCAGCTTCAGATCTGAGATAGGGAGAGTTGAGCAATTGTGCTGTGCCATTCACCCAGTGGGGAATATTAGTTCCAGCCGGTGAACACAAGGCAAGGTTCTGTTCAATCTGCAGTTTATTTTTTATTGAACTACTTCAGACCAGTTGACAGGTTGATGCTAATTCAAACCTACAGACCTGACAACAAAGACGGTCTGAGAGTTAATGACCAACTCACCCGTCTGGGCTGTCCACAATGGTTCAGAAACATAGAAACATAGAAAATAGTTGCAGGAATTTGCCATTTGGCCTTTTGAGCCAGGACCGCCATTCAATATGATCAAGGCCGACCATCCTAAATCAGTACCCCGTTCCTGCTTTCTCCCCATGCAGCTTTATTCCGTTAGCAGTAAGAGCCATATCTGACTCTCTCTTGAAAACCTCCTGTGAATTGGCCTCCACTGACTTCTGTGGCAGAGAATTCCACAGATTCACAATTCATCTCAACTGGGGAGGTCGACGACAGATTAGTTTTTCCTCATCTCAGTAATAATTGAGCTACCCCTTATTCGTAAACTGTGATCCCTTTTCTGGACTCCCACAACATCGGGAACATTTTTCCTGTATCTAGCCTGTCCAATCCCTTAAGATATGTATATGTGTAAGAAGGAACTGTAGATGCTGGTTTCAACAGATAGACACAAAAAGCTGGAGTAACTCAGCGGGACAGGCAGCATCTCTTGGGAGAAGGAATAGGTAGAGACCCTTCTTCAGAATTCTGTATGTTTCGACAAGATCCTCTCTCATCCTAAATTCCAGTGAAGTTAAGAGAGCTCTCACGCACACTCAGTCTGTATTTCTGTGCCTATTTATTAATTAATTCAAGAGAGCATTTCTCCCTTCCTGTTGTGTATATCTGGTACACATAGAAACTGAAAGAAACACTTCAATGATCCGAGACATATTAAAACGACCAACGTATATGATAGGCAGTTATATCATTTTGTTGTTTAAACTGCAGGTGTGAGAACATTCGACACCTATTGGCGTTTAATGCCTCGGATTTCTAGGCTAGAGTTTAGTTTAAGGAGAGTGAAGCACCTGTTGGACACTTGCGAGGGAGATGAACAATGTGCCTCCGTTGTTGGTGACACCACCACCCAATACAGTATCGCCACTGTTGTGCAGTCAGTGATGTGTCTGCAATGTGGCTACAACTGGGGAGGCCGATGACAGAGCACATTAGTGATTACAGAACCGCTGATTCCAGTCATGTGAACAACAGGGAAACAGGCCCTTCAGCCCAGCGGTCCATGCGGACCGAGATACCTATCTACGGTAATCTCATTCACCTGTATTTGTCCCATATCTGTCCATCCCTATCCGAAACAAACGCCTGTCCAAATGCTGTTTATTTGCTGAGATGGTATCTGTCCCCACCGCCTCAAATGAAAAGATTGCACCATCTTTGAAGTCAGAATTCCCTTAAATCTCTCCCCTTTCGATTAAACGTAACTTCTCTGGGTTCAGATTCTCCCAGCCTGGGAAATAACTGCGACCATCTACTCAACCCTGCTGTAGTTGACATAATTTTACAAGCCTCAGTAAGGTCGTCCATGTACATTCTTGCTCCAATAAGATCAATCCCACCTGATCAAATCTGTCCTCAAACTAACGCTGTCCATTCCAGATAACATCCTGGTGAATCTGTTCACCAACGCCTCTGGCAATAGGACATCATTGGTATAATATGGTGACCAGAACTACACAAAAGGGCTTCGCAGATATTTGAAGTATGACTGAGGAGAGCGCTGCACTTGGAGGAGCAGTTAAGTCTTGATTATTCTTTATTTGGATGTTCAGCTGTAGTGCAAGTGTATTCACATTCAGACGCACATGGGAAGTGAAACCATCAGTGAGTTCAGAAGTGTCAGTACCGTTGACCTGGAAACGAGGCAGAAATGTGAATTAACTGTAGAACAAAGGGATATAGGACGACAGGTACATAGTGTGTTGAAATAGGTACATAGTGTCACAGGTTGATAGTGTGGTCAAAAAGTATTTTGTTACATTGGCCGTCTTTTGTCAGAGCATTGTGTATAGAGGTTATGTTGCGGTTGTGTAAGACGTTGGTGAGGCTGCATTTGGAGTATTGTGTTCAGTTTTGGGCACCATGATACAGGAAAGATGGTGTCAATCTGGAAAGGTGATGGAGGAGATTTACGAGGATGTTGCCAAAACCCGTGGTGGGTGTGTGGAACGAACTTTCAGAGGAGGTAGTTCAGCCCTGTACTCATATAGTCATAGATAGATATGGTGTGGAATCAGGCCCTTCGGCCCAACTTGCCCACGTCAGCCAACAGGCCCCATCTACGCTAGTTCCACCTGTCTGCATTGGTCCATATCCCACCAAATCTGTCCTATTCATGTACCCAACCTGTCTAACTATTTCATAAACGTTGGGATAGTCCCCGCCTCAAATTCCTCATCTGGCAGTTTGTTCCGTACATCCACCACCCATTGTGTGAAAACGTTACCCCTCAGATTCCTATTCAATCATTTCCCCTTCACCTTAAACGTATGTCCTCTGGACCTCGATTCTCCTACTAAGGGCAGGAGAACCTGAGCATCGCCCGATCTATTCCTTTCATGATCTAAAACACGTCTCTGAGATCACCCCTCATCCTCCTGCGTTCCATGGAGACCAATCGCACACAATTGATTCTGTCTACAAACTAATGCTGTCCATTCCAGATAACATCCTGGGGAATCTGTTCCGCACTGTCTCTGGCAAAACTCCCTCTCTTTCACACTCCTCTCTCTCCGTAGGTTAATTCCCGGAATGGCGGGATTGTCGTATATTGAAAGGCTGGAGCAATTAGGCTTATATGCACTGGAATTTAGAAGGATGAGGGGGGATCTTATTGAAACATATAAGATAATTAGGGGATTGGACACATTAGAGGCAGGAAACATGTTCCCAATGTTGGGGGAGTCCAGAACAAGGGGCCACAGTTTAAGAATAAGGGGTAGGCCATTTAGAACGGAGATGAGGAAGAACTTTTTCAGTCAGAGAGTGGTGAAGGTGTGGAATTCTCTGCCTCAGAAGGCAGTGGAGGCCAGTTCGTTGGATGCTTTCAAGAGAGAGCTGGATATAGCTCTTAAGGATGGCAGAGTGAGGGGGTATGGGGAGAAAGCAGGAACGGGGTACTGATTGAGAGTGATCAGCCATGATCGCATTGAATGGCGGTGCTGGCTCGAAGGGCTGAATGGCCTACTCCTGCACCTATTGTCTATTGTCTATTGTCTATTGCCCACTCCCCCCTCTCCCCACAGTCCTCCCCTCTCAATTCCCACATTCCTCATTTCTCTCCACAATCCCCATCCTCCCTCAACACTCCTCCCTCTCTCTCTCACCACACACCTTCCTCTCTCTCACACCCATCTCCTCTCCCTCTCCCCCACTCTCCCCCACTCCCCCCTCCATCCCCACATTCATCCCACTCCCCACATAATCCTTCCACCCTCTCTCTCACACTCCTCCCTCCCCATCCCCTAAAACCCCCTCTCTCCCCACAGTCCTCCCCGTCATTCTCCCCACAATCCCCCTCTCTCTCCTCACACTCCTCTCTCGCTCCCCACATTCATCCTGCCTACTCTATCTCCCCACTCCCTCTCTCTCCCCACACTATTCAATTCCTCTCCCCAAACCCCCTCCCTTCCCACCCTCCATCCCCTCCCTCCACTCCTCCCATTTCTCTCCCCACACACCTCCCTCTCTCTCCACGATCCTCCCCTCTTCCTCCCCACACTCTTCACTCTCTTTCTCTCTGGATAAGCAGTGACATTATCAGTGTGGTCAGTGATGGGTCTGGATAAGCAGTGACATTATCAGTGTGGTCAGTGATGGGTCTGGATAAGCAGTGACATGATCTCATTAAATCTGCCCCCGATGTTTTACATTTGATATGATGTGAAATAAAGAATTCTTTCTTTTTTGTCTCTTCTGTTTTTATTGTTTTATCACTGAGAAATATACAAAACAGTACAACACCATCAACATGAATAAAATAAAATAAGAAAAACAACAAAATTAAATAAATAAATGAATTGATAACTAAATAAATAAAGGAGATAAATAGATAAATAAATACATTTGAACAAGACAGTGTGGTACACTTACCAAATAAAATATAAAAAAGTAACAATGATTGGTTATCTAGAGATATTTCAATATTCGCACAAACATACCATCTAGTTCTATACAACACAGTCTTCCAATATCTAGCTCGGCATTTATCCAGTTGGTGTCATGGCTGAAATAAACGATCCATTTTCCCCACATCTTCTCAAAGAATCCCTTCCTTTTAATTCAAATGTTCGATTCTAAAGGGGTTGAGGAAGGATATTCTTGCTATTGAGGGCGTGCAGCGTAGATTTACTAGGTTAATTCCCGGAATGGCGGGACTGTCATATGTTGAAAGACTGGAGCGACGAGGCTTGTATAAACTGGAATTTAGAAGGATGAGAGGGGATTTGATCGAAACATATAAGATTATTAAGGGGTCACAGTTTAAGAATAAAGGGTAGGCCATTTAGAGCGGAGATGAGGAAAAACGTTTTCAGAGAGTTGTAAATCTGTGGAATTCTCTGCCTCAGATGGCAGTGGAGCTCAATTCTCCCAATGCATTCAAGAGAGAGCTAGATAGAGCTCTTAAGGATAGCGGAGTCAGGGGGTATGAGGAGAAGGCAGGAACGGGGTACTGATTGAGAATGATCAGCCATGATCACATTGAATGGTGGTACTGGCTCGAACGGCCGAATGGCCTACTCCTGCACCTATTGTCTATTGTTAACTCGTTCAGTATCCATAATTAATCTAAACTTTAATGAGCACTAATTCCATCTTGCTGCTCTATCCACGCTGGTAAACACGGCAGCTGAAGATGCGTTAACTTATTATTTTCTTCTTAATTAACAGGTTAGAAATGCTAATTAACTCTCTCCGGCATACATTTGAAAGAATAACACATAATGCTGAAAATTAAAATGCAGCTTCAGATCTGAGAAAGGGGGAGATGGCTAAATGTTCTGTGTACTTCGCCCAGTGGGGAATATTAGTTCCAGCCGGTGAACATTAGCTGTGGCTCTGTTCAATCTGCAGTTTATATTGTGGTGAACCACTTCAGACCAGGTGACAGGTAGATGTTAATTCAAACCCACAGACCAGGCAGTAAGGTCGGTCTGAGAGTAAATGACCAACTCATCCGTCTGGGCTGTCCACACAGCGGCACAGAGAAAGCTGCCACACACGCAGACTTCATTTATGTGCTTATTTATCAAGCAATTCAAGAGAGCATATCTCCCATCATGCAGTGCAAATCAGGCACTCGTAGAAACTGAAATAAACACTTCAATGATCAGGGACTGTTATTAAAAATGACCAATGTACGTGACAGGCGATTATAATGTTTTCTGCTTAATCTGCACCTTTGAGAAGAGTGGACATTTATTGATGTTAAATTCCTCTGATTTCAAAGCTCGAGTTCTGTGGTAATAAAATATCCAAGGGCTATTTAAAAGCAGTTTGTATGTTAGTGCTGTCCCTGACGCAAATTTCAGACAAAGGTTGCCATGTTTCATGTGGAGGGGTGATGCATTTTAGTTCATCTGAACTATTCCCATTTCCCGGCATATGGATCATCTCCCTCTAAACCATTCCCCTCATGTACCTGTCCAAATGTCTTAGTGTTCCCATTATGACGTTACCTATGACACTGTCCACCTCTATGAGGTCACTGCACTGCCTGCTGCGCTCAATGGAATAAAGTCCTGGCGAGCCCAACATTTCCCTGTGGCTCCGACCCTTGTTTTCTGGCAACGTGTTGAAATTATTTTCTGCACTCTTTACAAATTAGTGGCATATTTCCTAAACATGGTGACGTATCCAAGTGCGACTTCAACAAAGTCTTGCCCAACTGAACATAACTTTCCAACTTTTAAATTTAATTCACTGGCTGATGAAGACAGTGGGAAAAAAACCTTTTCCACCGCCCTATCCCCCTGTTACGTCCCTTTTCTTGCAACTATGTACTTTTATTCTGAGTTCCCTCTGCTCTACAACACTACCCAGCTAACTACCATTCCCGGTGAAGATCATGCCCTGGCTGGTCTTCCCTAATTTAAATCTCACACATCTGCAAGAAGCACCATTTGCCATTTCTCAGCCCACTTTCCAATTTGAAAAAGTTCCTGCTCTAATCCTTGCCAATCATTTTTCAATGCCTGTGATACCACCTAATTCAGTGTCAACTGCAAACTTATACATTAGTCCGTTACATTCTCAGGCAACTCATTGACACAGATGACAAACAACAATGAGCGCAGCACCAATCCCTGAGATAGACCACCACTCCTTGACCAATGAACGAAACTGTACCATATGCCTCTTTACAACTGTCCACTGCCGTTATCACATTCAGGGAGCTGTTTACCTGTATTGCAAGATACTTTTATACATCACTGATGTTAAGGGTCATGCCATTAATTATATAGTTTGAACTCACATTTGACGTCCCAAATTGCAACATCTCTCATTTGCTCAGAATAATTTGCATCTGTGATTTCCCCCACCCCCTCCCATCTCTCTACTTGATCTATACGCCACTAAATACTGAGACAGCCTCCCTCACATTCCTCAACCCCAGAAATCTTGGTGTCATCCGCAAACTTACAAAACAACCCGTGTATATTCACGCCCAAGTCATTTATGTGTATCACAAACAGTAGAGGTCCCAGCACAGATCCCTGTGTATTACTACTGGTCACAGACCTCCAGCCTGAATATTGCCCTTCCACCACAACACTCTGCCTTCTATCATTCAGACAGTTCTGAATTCATGCGACCAAGTCACCGTTAATCCCGTGTGCCTTCACCTCCTGGATCGGTCTACCATGGGAGACTTTGTCAAAGGTCCGGATAAGCAGTGATATTATCTGTGTGGTCAGTGATGGGTCTGGATAAGCAGTGACATTTTCAGTGTGGTCAGTGATGGGTCTGGATAAGCAGTGACATTATCAGTGTGGTCATTGATGGGTCTGGATAAGCAGTGACATTATCAGTGTGGTCAGCGGTAGGTCTGGATAAGCAGTGACATCATCAGTGTGGTCAGTGATGGGTCTGGATAAGTAGTGACATTATCAGTGTGGTCAGTGATGGGTCTGGATAAGCAGTAACATTATCAGTGTGGTCAGTGATAGGCTGTATAAGCAGTAACATTCTCAGTAATTAATCTCATCTGTAATGAGCTCTCACGGCATCTTGTTGTTCTATCCACGTTGGCGGGTGCACACGTATTTATTTGTTATTTTCACTTTAATAGGCAGCGGTGATAATCAGTCGATAACTTTCTGCTGGATAAGATTGAAGGAATAACGCATTATGCGTCTCTCCCAACACTCCTCACTCTCTCTCTCTCTCTCTCCCTCTCTCCCTCCTCCCATTCTCTGTCCTCTCCCCACTTTTCCGATTCTGTTTTCCCACGTCCTCCCCTCTCCACACTCCTCCCCACTCTCTCCCCACACTCCCCTCTGTCTTGCCACACTCCGCTAATCTCTCTCCCCATACACATCCCCCTCTCTCTCCGCACCCTCTCTCCCCACTCTCCTACCAGTCTCCATCCCCACACTCCTGCATTCTCCACACACACTCACCACTCCTCCCATTCTTCCCCCCTCACTCCTCCCCCTCTCTCCCCCACGTGCCTCCCCATCTCTCTCCCCACGCACATCCCCCTCTCTGCCCACACTCCTACCCCTTACATTCTCCCACACTCCCCCTACCTCTCCCCGTGCTCCACCGCACTCTCTCTCCCCATTCCACTCATTCCCACACTACTCCCCCTCTCTCCCCCCACACACCTCCTCCACTCCCCAATCCTCCCCCTGTTTGTCATAGGGTCGTAACTGATAGTAGAATTAGAGAGGGGGAGAGAGACAGGGGTTTGTGAGAGAGAGAGAGGGGGTAGGGGGAGAGGGGGGATGGGGAGAGAAGGAGGAGAGGGAGAGAGAGGACAGGAGAGGAGAGAGAGAGGTGGGTCTCCTCAGAGTGTTTCCCTTTGTGCGTCGATAAGGCCTTTAATGAACCGACCTGTTAGATGGAACCGCCTCTGAACTCTGAGCTGGTTTACTTTGTGTCTGTGCCTATCTGAGGAAAGTCAGACATAGGGTACAAGTCTCGCACAAAAAAAAACAGAATGTCCTCGTACACACAGGGTGGTGGGTGTATAGAACGGGCTGTCAGACGCATGTACTGGTGCAAAGTTTAAGAAACATTTAGACATGTACGTGGATGGGACGGGTTGAGAAAGATATGGGGCAAACGCGGGTAGTGGGACTGGGATAGACGGGGCAAGTTGCATTGGAGTGGGCGAGTTGGGCCGGATATTTCCGTGCTACATGACTCCATGACGCTGTGACTTTTAAATGTATTCTTATAGAGTGCACGGGGGAGAGAAAGAGGGAGAGAGAGAGAAGGGAGAGAGAGAGAGGGCGGGGAGGGAAGGAGAGGGAGAGAGAGGGGGTAATAATTGTTAGCTTAATATATTGTAAATTTGGTTCTCAAGTCGAGGGGGGGTCATGGTATCAAATATTAGTTTAGTTTATAATTGTAAATTCATGAAAATGAAGTGGAGAGGGGAGAGAGAGGATAAAGAGAGACGGGGAGAGACTGAAGGAAGGGAGAGAGGGTGGTGAGAGAAAGAGGACGAAGAGTGAAAGAGAGGAGAGAGAGGGGGAAGTGAGAGAGAGGTGAGATAGAGGGGGAAGCGAGAGGGGGAGAAAGGGAGAGGGAAAGAGAGGGGGAGAGAGAGGAGGAAGAGAGGGGAGAGTTTAGTTTTTATTTTAACAGTTTATTTTATTTAGTCAAAAGAGAGGAGAGAGAGAGAAATGGGTCGAGGGGAAGAAAGAGAGAGGGGGAGGGAGAGGTGGAGAGACTGGGGAAGAGAGAGAGACTGGGGAGAAAAAGGAGAGAGGGAGAGGGCAGAGAGAGGGGAGAGATAGGAGAGGTCGGGAGAGGGAGGAGAGGGGAGGGGAGAGTGGGGGAGAGAGGGAGCGGGAAGTTGGTATCAAATATTAATTTATTTTAATTGATTGTTGTAAATGTAGTCTTATAAAATGGGGGGGGAGCGAAAGAGAAGTAGAGAAAGAGGGGAGAGAGAGTGAGGGGGAGGAAGGGGAGGGAGAGAGAGTGGGTAACAAATATTAGTTTAGTTTATTGTTGAATTTATTATAAAATGGAATGCGAGAAAGAATATCAAATATTAGTTTAGTTTATTATTGTGAATTAATTGATTATTGTGAGGGGGGAGAGAAAGGGGAGAGATTATTTTTAGTTTAGAGACATAGAAACGTAGAATATAGGCGCAGGAGGCCATTTGTCCCTTCGTGCCAACACCGCCATTCATTGTGATCATGGCAGATCATCCACAATCAGTAACCTGTGCCTGCTTCTCCCCATATTCCTAGCTTCCGCTCGCCCCTAGAGCTCTTTAATTTAGTTTAGTTTATTTAGTCAAAGAAGAGGAGAGAGATAGAGAGAGATGGGGTGAGTGTGAGAGAGAGAAGGGGAGAGTGAAAGGGGAGAGAGTGTGTCACATTAGTCCGCGCGGGAATAGGTGACGCTTCGGGTCGAGACCCTTCTTCAGACTGATGTCAGGGGGGCCGGACAAAGAAAGGATATAGGTGGAGACAGGAAGACAGTGGGAGAACTGGGAAGGGGGGGAATAGGAGAGAGACAGAGGAACTGTCTAAAGTTGGAGATGTCAATGTTCATACTGCTGGGCTGCAAGCTGCCCAAGCGAAATATGAGGTGCTGTTTCTCCAATTTCCGGTGGGCCTCACTATGGCACTGGAGGAGGCCCATGACAGAAAGGTCAGACCCGGTGGCTGAGCTTTCTTCATTGCCTGCCGTACCTGCATGCTTACTTTTAGTGACTGATCTACAAGGATTCGCAGGTCTTGTTGCACTTCCTCTTTTCATAATCTGACACCATTCAGATAATAATCTGCCTTCTTGTTCTTGCCACCAAAGTGGATAACCTCACATTTATCCACATTATACTG